>NC_089585.1:7282649-7497005 GCF_019320115.1 Miscanthus floridulus
AAGTAAAAATTTGATCTACTTTGAGTAAAGAATTAACTGCAGGCAGAATTCATCCACGTGGCCACTGGAAGAACATTTGATTGATGCAGTTGTTTGCCTTTCAGGACTCGCAGAACTTTGTCAAGTGGAGAGCTGTTGTCATTCTGTTCCATACGCCAAATGATGCGATCACCTTGTGGCTTAAAAGTTACAACCATTGCTTTCAGTTTCAGTTAGCTGTAATTATATATTTTTTACATAGCAGCTGCGCAAACCAGGATACCAGATGTGGTGAATGGCTTTTATCGGTACATCAATCAGTCACAAGGCCAGACCCAAAAACTACATTTATCAGCCAAAGCCTAAGGAGTGAAAGACTGAAAGTGAAGGAAACACATGCAAGAAGAGCAACAAAAACCTTCATATTTTGGTGTAAGATGAAAATATGACCACCCCCTTTAATTTCTCCCTGGAACTAGAGTGGCTAGACTTCATTTCAAAACGTAGTAGTAGGTGTTTCCTGTACAGTGCATTTAATTATACTAACCTGTAAGCTGTCTTGATTGGGGTACTCACTGCCTCGTGTTATCGATTGTTTGCAGGGACCAGGTGGGGTTACAATCAAAATGACCAATCTGGCCATCATAACTGGGATCTACGAGGAGCCACTGGCGCGGCGCCTGGCCAGTGCAACATGGTTGTGGAGAGGCTTGGTGACTGACTAACTTGTTGATGAGGGCTTCTGAACCCGAAATCCGTGCGCGTTTCCTTGAAATCTGCCACCTATCCCTTGGAATTTGAATAATAAAGAGTGTATATTTGGATGAGGACTGAGACTGAGCACACGGTGGTTCCTCGTTGTATTTATCTCAGTGGCATCCTACATTTTTATGGGGATTAGATTATATGTAACCTTTCAACACACTGGTTGTGAAGTGAAATGCTGAGCAGTCTGTTCATCCTGGAGACCTGGTGACTGACGTCAGCTTGAAAGCAGTTCATCTCTGTACACTGTACCTATAAGCATGCCATATCATCTTCGTCATCCATCCATATCAGAACATTGATAAGAATCACTCATCTGTAGTACTCATTAACCGCGTGTTTCAGTTGCTCCAGGCGCATCATGCCTCTTAAATTGAACGAGCTAACTGAAGGAATCGCATTGCATCATTTCTGGGAGTGGGAGGAGTCACATGAATCGCCTCACTCTCTGGGGCTCTGATCCTGAATCCTGTTCACTGGGCTGGGCATTGTAATTACGTGCCCTGAGAGAGCCTGAACCTCGTGCTTTGGAGTAAATTCCTTTGGATGGGAAAGACACGGTCTGACAACATTCCCAGAGCCAATTGCGTTGTGACGTCGTGCTCATTCAGAAACAGTGAACGGATTACATACCTACAGTACCCCTTGTCTCTCTCTCTCCCTCCATTGCTTCTTTCAGTTCAACGCTAGTGTTTTTTTTTTTTTTTTTTGCACTTGTCTTCCGAAAATTTCACAGCTCAAATGGAGAAGCAGAGCAGCGCATCTCGTCTGAATCCTGACATGTACAAACCAGCTGTGAGAAGAGCTGCATGTTGAGACAGCAGCAGGCAAATGTTGTTCTGGATAGAAATCAAAGGCTCTCCTTTGGGATTGGGAATGCGAGTGAGGACCATGTCCGAGGAAATTTCCATACATATATAGTTGCTCTTATACTTTTAGCAAAAGGCTGTTCCAAATGCAGCCATTTCGTTCCTACTCCACCCTTTGAAGACTTCAATTTCATCAGTCGCTACCTACTCCTCCCTGTGAGTCTGTGACTGACGGTGTGTCCATGTCCACAGTCCACTGCAAGAATGAATGTACTACTGCTCCTATCCAATCAGGGATGGTTAGGAGAATCTCTCGATCCTTTCGCTCTGAAGAAACGCCTGCACCTTTGTCCGCGGGCAGCGACCAGCGAGACCTGAATCCTCACTGCCTGCCTTTGGCCAGGCTGCAGCGTACTAGGGCCTTGTTTAGATTGTAAATTTTTTAATCTGAATACTGTAGCACGTTTTGTTTGTATTTGACAAACTTTGTTCGATCATGGGCTAATTAGGCTCAAAAGATTCGTCTCGTGATTTACAACCAAACTGTGCAATTAGTTATTTTTTTTATCTACATTTAATGTTTTATATATGCGTCTAAAAATTGATGTGATGGAAAGAAAGTGAAAAAACTTGGAATTTGAAGGTGATCTAAACAAGGCTAGTAGTACGTGGAATTCCTCGAGCTCGGAATCCCAAACCGCAGCTTGGAGCTGGAGCCTCCAGCAGTGGCGATTCAAACGCTCTACTGCAAGCGCCGGGCCGGAGCAGCCGTTTTGAAACATTCCCGCGAAAATGTCCAGCGCTGCCTGCCGCAAGCTCTTTGCTAGCTCTGCGGTGGTCCATCCATGTCCATCAGAGCTCGGAGCAATTTGAGCCCAGGGTACTGCTGGGGCGCGGCGCGGGGCAGGTCTCCCCAGATTTTAATTGCGGATCAATGAGGTGGCTAGAGCAATGATGGAGGATCGCCGGCGCAGACGCGCAGTTCAGGCGTCGTCCGGACCCCCCCTCCTCCTCTGAAGTCTGGATCATCACTGCCACTGCCGGCCTCCGCGTAACGTAGAGCCCGATGATGCTCTCGGAATCCCACAGGTTTTCAGACGATTTCGCAAGGCGTGGATTCCCTCCGACAGAGGCTCAGAGCGCTGCTGGTACGTACGCGCGGCGCGGTCCAGTGGTCTGCCCGTCGCCATCGGCTTCAGGCCCCGCCGCGCGTTCTTGCCGTGCTCCACGCCTTTCACACGTTCCCTGCTGTCCAGACAGTGGTGGAGATTGGAGAACGGTTAAAAAAATTGTAGGATGAAATCGATAGCAAAGTATAATTCAAAATTTAAAATAGTTTATACATATAAGATGCAGTAATCTTCAGCGACAAAATATAGAATTCCAAACATTTAGCATAAATAGATAGATGCAAGTGAAGTTAAAAGATAGACCGAGCTGAGTGAGAATAAAGTTTGGGTCGCATCCAGGCGAACTAGACAATTGCACTTGCCTATCTTCCTTTTTTTTAAAATGATTTCTTAACCTTCTCAGGATCAATTCCTTTGGATATCTCTCGCTCAATTTAAGCACGCCATTGAGCCATTAAGGCAGGCATCAGATATCTTGTTTGCGCAATTTTGTTTTGATAATCTTCATAGCCGAAAAGTCCCTTCCAACCAATGTCGTCGCCACCGGACACCAGTAGCAGCAATGCCATCTCAATTAGGCCATAGACCGAAGGAAATACAACGTGCATGTCAAGTGTCAAAGTTCAACCATTTTTTCAGGTAGGCTTGCAAGATCATGATAAACTCTAAACTCCTCAAGTCTTCTCACATGAAAAATAAATATTTCAAGTTGATTTTTTATATCCTTCTTATCAGCATAGAAGAAATCATCATAATATATCTCAATAAGCCGAACAAACTTGTCCACATCAAATTTAGAGAATGAACCTCTCGGGTCAAGACAAGAAAAGCAAACAAGCAGTTCTGAAGATACCACATTAAACGGTAAACCAATGATCAAACTCTATGGCAATATTATCTATAGTAGCATAGAAGGCAACGGCATGAAAATGATTGTCTTGAGTGATGTTGTCCCCCCTTCCCTTTCTCGATCTGCCAAATCTCGGTACTACTTCATTCATATTTGGTATTGGGATATCTTTCTCACTACAAAATTTTGTAGCTTCTTGGAATGGTGGCTCCAACCATTGTTCCTCAAATTCCTCAAACGTGTATTCACATCAATATCTAAAGACATGGCCTGAACAACATTTTTTATCCTTCATTTGCAAGATAAGAGAGAGCTCACTTGTTGTAACATGGCTTTGACGGGTGGCGAAGGCCCCCGGCAGCGGGGTGTCGCCAAGGCGTCTTCGAGCATCTTGGGGCGGAGACCCGGCGCTGACTAGGAAATTTCCCGACCATGCTCGAGGGGTCATCGTGGACTCCGCCAAGGCCAGGCACGCATCCCGCCGACCGCTCAGGCGGGCGTCTCCGGTATTACGGGCGGAGGCAGCCTTATCTCTAAACTAATCAAACAAACGATCTTGCCTAAGTGTGCGCACGTACTCAAGCGCTGGCGCTCGCGGTCCACGCAAGCGCGCCAGCATGGCCCCTGCGCGGCCGGGCGGAGACCAACGGATGATGTCTCCGCCCGGACCGGCGGGGACTCTCCAAGGCGACGGCGCGCCCCTAAGGGCGGAGGCCAGCGGCCGGGTGGAGACCTGCGCGTGATGCCTCCGCCCGGACCGGCGAAGATTCTCCAAGGCAACGGCGCGCCCCTGAACGCGGAGGCCGGCGACGAGAACCATGGCCCCCGCGCGGCCAGGCGGAGACCCACAGAGAACGTCTCCGACCGTCCGGCGGAGACCCGCCGAGGGAGCGGCGCGCCGTGAGAGATGAAGGCCAGCGCCGGGGACCCAGGCCTTTGGGCCGAAGACCAAGCTACAGTGGGCCGACTGCTCATGGAAGCCCATTACTTGGAGACGGTATGACAGGACTGCCCCGCGAACAAGAGGCTAGCGGCAGAATATTTCAGGAATGTACTGTAGCAGTTGAGGGGCATTGTAATAAATTCTGTTATGTGGTAGTCGAGTCCTATAAATAGGGGGACACTTGTAACCATGGAGGTTGGTTGGTGAACGAGTTAATGAAACCATAGTTTTCCATGTCATTCCCTTACTCACCACTATCCCCCCTGTCGTTCGTATCCCGAGCCTCCGCCCGAGGCCGATCGTCAGACGGACGGAGGCCTCGGTCTCCGCCACGTAGATTGAAACCACTAGTTTCAACATTGGCGCCCACCGTGGTTGAGCCAAGGCAAACCAACGATGGCAGGGAAAAGAAAGACCACCACCAGAGCAGCAGCGACCACAGGTCAGCGAGGAAGGCCTAGGCGCAACATTCGTAGCGCCTACGCAACCTCGCCAGCGGAGGATGACACCAGAGCAGACGCCCAGGGTCAACCACCGGAACCCCAAGACCAAGAGATTCAAGATCCGGAGGCCCAACCAAACTCAGCCACAACACCCGAGCAAGAACTGCAACAGCTGCAAGCACAGTTGCAAAAAGCGCAACAAGAGAGGGACAGAATGACAGCAGCATTCGCAGCTAATCAGTAAGCTATTCAAGCGTCAGCACAAGTAGCAGAAAAAAGGCAGCAGTTGGCAGCCCTACATGCTGAGATGCTAAGTATGCAGCATGTAGTACCAGCAACAACCTCCGCAATCTCAGCCTCCGCAGCAACACCAACTGCAGCCATGCTTCAAGGTTCTATGCCAGTGATCAGCCAGCCGACGATGCCATCTCAGGTGATGCGGAGGCCTATCGATCCCAAGTCCCCACTATCTGAAGGCATACAACAGTCGCCATAGCCAACATCGTACAAGCCAATCACACTACCCAAGTTCAATGGAAAGACTGACCCCCATCAGTTCATTATGAGTTACGAGGCAGCAGTAGCCTCCGATGGCGGAGACGATGCCGTCTTGGCAAAGTCATTTGTCATTGCAGCCGAAGGCGACGCACTGGCTTGGTATTCTATGCTCAAACCAAGCACAGTCTATTCTTGGGAGAACCTTCGGGACAAGATATTGCCAAACTTCAAAGGGCTAACAGCCCAGTTGCTGACTTCCATAGATCTGTTTCAGTGCAAGCAAATGCAGGGAGAGACACTACATGACTACTTCCGAAAATTCGTGCAACTAAAGGCGAAGGCACCAGATGTCCCAGACGAGATCGCCATTGAAGCAGCGATCAAAGGCCTCCGAATCGGGCCGTTCGCAGCACACTTAGCAAGAGAGAAACCAACCTCCATTCAGCAGTTGTATGACGAGTTTGAGAAGTACTGCAGATCAGACAATGACCTACGCAAGAGGCTGGAGGAGCAAGGTCAAAATAGACAACAAAACAGTAGCAAAATTATTCAGAAAGCCTATACGAACCAGAATGTATCAAATCAGAAGCTAGGCCAGGGGCAAGTGCTCAGTATCGAGGGTCAACCCCAACACGAGCAAGGGCAACAGGCAGCGCCAACATGGCCGGAGACCTAGACAAGGAACCAAGGTCGGTAAGGTTACCAAGGCAAAAACTGGAACAGAAACCAAAGCTAGAAATAACGCAAGCCATATTGCGTCTTTCATGGCGAAAACGCAGGGCACAGCACCAAAGATTGTCCGAAGACAAAAGAAACACAAGAAAGGATGAAGAACAAGCAGACTGCCCAACCTCCGACACAGCAGAGCGCAAGAGAGGTCAACACCACATACACAACTGGCCACCAGTAGTACTGCCCAATGTACCCAGCGCTAAACACAACCCAAATACATCCCTCCACACTGGCCTCTGCCTATTACCCAAACTTCCTACCAGCATGGCGGTCATCACCCTCGCAGCAACCTCCGGCGGGCAACTACAGGTCGGAGGCAAGCCTGACCTACATAAACCCAAAATCTCCCCATATAACCTACCTCGAAACAAACCCACTAGAGCAAAACCGAATAAGGTTCGAGCCTCCGCAGCCACAGCACCACATGCAGCAACTGCCTCCGCCACCACCACACAACCAACCCGCAACACCAAAAAACAAGCCAAACCCAAAAAACCAAGTCAACCCTCATGGAGCACTGCCAACAATAGGCATGATATTGCCAATCGCCGGAGGATCATCGATGGAGTTTCAAACGAAAAAGCAGAAAAAAGATCACCTCCGCCTGGTAAACAATGTAGCAGTCCAAGGCCCGGTGAAACACACAGATTGGTCCAGAGTCCCAATCACCTTCACAGAAGAAGATCTCCAGCTAGAGAGCTACCCTCACGTAGACGCAATGGTGATCAAGACAAACATAGCAGCATGGGAGATAAGCAGAATACTGGTCGACACGGGCAGCTCAGCAGATATCATCTTCGCAAATACATTCGACCAAATGAAGCTCAGCAGAAATCAACTACAACCCTCCAAATCCCCTTTAATAGGATTCGGAGGCAAGCAGATACAAGCATTAGGAAAAATCTCACTCCCAGTGTCGTTCGGAACCCAAGCGAATGCCAGAACTGAGTACATAACCTTCGACGTCGTCGATCTGTATTACCCATACAATGCCATCTTGGGCAGAGGATTTACAACCAAATTCAACACAGCACTGCATATGGCCTATATGTGCATGAAAATACCAGCACTCCATGGTATTATCATAGTTCGAGGCAGCCAAAAAGAAGCAAGAAACATAGAGAAAGCTATCTATAGAGCCCAAAGAAACATCAATGCAGTCGAGTCAGCGAACAAAGAACTAGAGCCTCCGGACATGCCCAAAGGAGAAACAGATATGGCAGGTCAAGAAGAGACAAAGCTGATCCCTCTAGAAAAAGAGTTACCGGACAGAAAAGTAACAACCAGCTCAAAATTGTGCAAGGCAGAAGAAGAAGAGCTCATGGCAACCCTAGTAAAAAACAAGGACATCTTCGCCTGGTCAGCCTCCGACCTCCAGGGAGTCAGCAGGGACATCATACAGCATGAACTGGATATCAACGAAAACATGAGACCAAGAAAGCAAAAACAGAGAAAAATGTCGGAGGATAGAATCCTGGCAGCAAAGGCGGAGGTGCAAAGACTGCTAGATGCAAAAGTGATCAGAGAAGTCAAGTATTCAGAATGGCTTGCAAACATAGTCTTGGTACCAAAGAGAAATGGCAAAATGAGAATGTGCATAGATTTCACAGATCTGAATAAAGCTTGCAAGAAAGACCCTTTCCCATTGCCAAGAATAGATGCCTTCGTCGATAAGGCAGCCAGATGCCAGAGGTTCTCCCTCCTCGACTGTTTCTCTGGGTATCACCAAATCTAGATGAAAAAAGAAGACGAAGACAAGACAAGTTTCACCACCCCATTCGGGACATACTGCTACACCAGAATGCTGGAGAGACTCAAGAATGCCGGAGCAACCTTTGCCAGAATGACAAAGGAGGTTTTGGGATCACAGCTAGATAGAAACATCATTGCCTATGTCGATGACATAGTGGTCATGAGCAAGAACAAGGATGATCATGTCTCCGACTTACAGGAGACCTTCGCCAACCTCAGGACAGCTGGCCTCCGCCTCAACCTAGAGAAATGTATATTCGGAGTCACAAAAGGGAAGATGCTCGGTTATATCATAAGCAGCGAAGGCATCAAAGCAAACCCGGACAAAACCAGAGCAATAATGGCAATGGTAGAGCCCAAAAACAAGAAGGAAGTACAAAAGCTAACGGGAAGAATAGCAGCGCTCAACAGATTCATCTCAAAATTAGCAGAATGCAGCCTACCCTTCTTCCAAGCCCTGAGGGGCAGAGACAACTTCGAATGGGGGCCCAAGCAGTCAATGGCATTTCATAACTTGAAAGAGTATCTAGCAAACTCACTGATGGTCTCCGTTCCAGAATCGGACAGCCACCTATTGCTGTATGTGGCGACCTCCGACCATACAGTTAGCGTAGTTTTAGTCCACGAGCTAGAAAAAGAATCAGGCAAAACTCAAAAACCAGTTTATTTCATCTCAGAAGCACTGTCTAGAGCCAAGCTAAACTATACAGAGGTAGAAAAAGTCGCCTACGCAGTGCTGATGGCATCAAGAAAACTAAAGCATTACTTCCAAGCCCACGAAATCTCAGTTCCAACATCTCTGCCACTACAAGACTTGCTCAGAAACAAAGAAGCCTCCGACAGAATAGGCAAATGGGCTACAGAGCTATCACAATTTGGAATCTCATATGTCCCCAGAACAGCAATCAAATCACAAGCATTAGCTGATTTTGTAGCAGATTGGACACCTCCGACAGAGCCCAAGACGCAACCAACAGCTCAAGGCTAGATAGCATTCACGGATGGAGCCTGGGGCCAAGCCGGAGCAGGAGCCTCTGCTATCCTAACGGCACCCTCCGGCGTCAGACTGAAATACGCAGCAAGGCTAGAGTTCAAATCAACAAACAACATAGCAGAATACGAAGGCCTGATCCTAGCGCTGAGCAAAGCAAAGGCCCTAGGGGCAAAAACATTGACAGTCAAAACAGATTCTCAAGTGGTCACTGGCCAAGTAGAGAAAGAATACATAGCAAGAGAGCTAGAACTCATCAAATACCTATCCGTTGTCAGAAATTTGGAGTGGAGATTCGAGGGTTTCACCCTCAAGCACATCCCAAGATCAGAAAATGCAGAGGCAGATGAATTGGCAAAGGCTGCGGCAAACAACCTACCACTGCCTCCAAACACTTTTTACCAGATCTTGAAGTCTCCAGCAACTGCGGAGACATCCAAGGCACCAAAACCCATACTACACCCGCAAAATGAAGATTGGAGAAAGGTGATAACAGAATTCCTAGAAGGAAAAACAACCGAAGAAGATGAAGCAAAAGCAGCAAGAATACAGGCCAGGGCAAGAAATTACACAATCGTAAATGGCGTACTGTACAAGAAAGGAGTAGTCCAGCCTCTCCTCAAATGCATATCGCAGAGCGAAGGCATAGAATTGCTTCAAGAAATACACTCAGGAATTTGCGGGTCGCACATTGGTGAAAGCATCTAGGCCCCTAGTTGGATTTCGGTGATTAATGTCAATACAAGATTACTATGACTAACGTGTGTTTTGCAGAGGCAATTAAGTTAGGTCATGGTAATGGAGATCGATTAGGCAATCAAAGTTGTCATGCCCCTACGATGGAAATCGTTTCGGTTTTCAAAGGATGGACGACAAGGTTAAGGATAACTAGTTCTAAGTGTCGATTGGAGTTGGAAAGACACTTAGAGTAGTTTAGGACTTTGTTTTTCCTTTGGCCGTACTATGAAGGGGGGTATGAACGGGTAGCTTGACCTAGTTGAGTCTAGTGAGTTAGGTGTGGTGCACACTTATTTAAACTAGCTCTAGGTAGCTCCTATGAATGCCTAAGATCCTATGGAGCAAACTTTATTCACATATGTTCGAATGTTGGAAGTGAATGGAGGGTCAAACACTGACCGAACGCTGACTCCGGTGCGACCGGACGCTGGCCGCAGGGTTCGGTCAGTTCATTTGACCGTGAAGAACAAGTCTGGAGTGACCGGACGCTGGAAGGTCATGTGACCGGACGCTGAGGGCTAGCGTCCGGTCGACTCCAGTAAGGGTCTAGACTTGGGAAAGAGTGACCGGACGCGTCCGGTCAGTGGTGACCGGACCCTGAGTATCTAGCGTCCGGTCATTTACAGTAAGCATCCAAGAGCGACCGGACGCGTCCGGTCGGTACTGACCGGACCCTGACAGCGTCCGATCATCATTTGAAAACTGTTCGCGGGTTGAACTGATCGGAGCGTCCGGTCAAAACGATCGGAGCGTCCGGTCATCCCGCAGAAGCTCATAACGGTTCGTTTTTCAAGCTGGCTTATAAATAGAAGCTCCACTCGTGAGTGGAGTATCTTTTGCTCATTCCAACAGCTGAGAAATACGTTTGTGAGTGCCAAGAAGAGCAAGGTCCTAGTGAGGTGTTTGTGATTTGAGAATCCAAGAGAGTAGCCACACTAGCAAATCAAGAGTAGCAAAGTGTGCATCCATCTTCTCATTAGGCTTCGCGTGGTCAAGTGAGAGTTCGTGCTTGTTACTCTTGGTGATCGCCATCACCTAGACGGCTTGGTGGTGATTGGGAGTTTGGTGTTCACCCGGTGGAGCTTGTGGGTGACCCAACTCAAGTTGTGAGCGGCTTTGGGTGATTCGCCGCGACGGAGAGTCGAAGAATCAACCCGTAGAGTGCACTTGATCCTTGCGCGGATCAAGGGGGAGCTACACCCTTGCGCGGGTGCTCCAACGAGGACTAGTGGGGAGTGGCGACTCTCCGATACCTCGGCAAAACATCGCCGTGTTCCTTTATCTCTCTACTTACTTTGAGCACTTACTTTGAGTATTTACTTTGAGCAATTTAATACTTGTTTTACATCCATAGAATTGCTTGCTAGAGTAAGTTTTGAACATAGGTTGCGAGGTTGTTGTGCATTAGTTTGATATAAACACTTTTCTTGGCACAAGGGGTTAATTGGGCTATCCGTAGGATTTGATTATTGCAAGAGAATTTAGAATTAGCCCAATTCACCCCCCTCTTGGGCATCTTGATCCTTTCAATTGGCTCTAGAGCTTTATCAGCAAAGGCAATAAGGCAAGGCTTTTATTGGCCAACACACATACAAGACGCAGAGTAGACAGTCAGAACATGTAAAGCATGCCAAACATTCTCTCTAGGACAGTCAAAACCATCGTCGGAGACCCAGCTTATACTTCCGATATGGCCGCTGCAAAGATGGGGGATGGACCTGGTCGGCCCATTACCTCCATCCCAAGGAGGAAACAGATTCGCAGTAGTGGCAGTGGAATATTTCACAAGATGGATAGAGGCAAAGCCGCTGGCGAAGATAACCTCAGAAACTATCAGAAAGTTCTTCTAGCAGAACATCGTTTGTAGATTTGGTGTACCAAGGATCTTTATAGTAGACAATGGAAAATAATTCGATTCAGAGAACTTCAAAGAATTCTGCAAAAGCATAGGGACAAAATTAGCCTTCGCCTCTGTATACCACCTAGAGTTCAATGGAGCAGTGGAAAGAGCAAACAGAATAGTCTTTTCAGCAATATCAAAGACACTGCTGGGCCTACGCAAAGGAAAATGAATAGATGAATTACCTAGTGTTATTTGGTCACACAATACATCCGTATCAAGAACAACAGGATTCACACCATTCAAACTACTTTATGGAGAAGAGGCCATGATGCCAGAAGAAATAAAGCACGAAAGCCTCCGCACAACAAGTCAGCTGATGTTGCAAGATGAAGAATATGCAAAAGAAACAATAGAAGCCACCAGACTAGAAGCAGTCGACAACATTGCAAAATATTAGTCCCAAACCAAGAAGTGGAGAGACTCTCAGGTGGTAAGGAAAGACATAAAACACGGAAACCTCGTACTCAGGAGAAAACCAAACGCACAACTTGTCGGTAAGTTGCAACCGAAATAGGAAGGCCCATACACAGCAACGGCAGCAGGCCGACCTGGTTCTTTCCACTTGACTGACAGCGAAGGTGTCACGACAACCTACACATGGAATATCGACAGCCTTCGCAGATACTACATCTAGGCAATGTACCAAAGGGCAACCTCCGCAAAATATAAGCGGAGGCCCCTACATGCAATTACCTTAGTTTTTTTACTTCATTCAAAACAAAATACAAAAGAGCCTGCACTCTTTTCCTCACAGGGGAACTCTAAACGAAGGTGAGGTTTTTAACGAGGCAGGCTCAATGTAAAAATCCTCTACAAGTATAAAGAGGTAATTCCCCAAAAGAACACCACAAAGAACCCAAAACCGAAAGCGGCCAGCTCTGGCACCGCAATATTCAGTAAACAAAAACCACAGGTCCTTTCAAAGCGCCAGCCATAGGCAAGGGTAATTTGAAACGACCTCTATGGCCAAAAGGCCTCTGACCGTTGACAAAGACCTGACCAAAGTCAGGCATCAAGGCAAAAATCCTTGGCCAAAAAGGCCTCCAACCCTTGACAAAGACCTGACCAAAGTCAGGCATCAAGGCAAAAATCTTTGGCCAAAAAGGCCTCTGACCCTTGATAAAGACCTGACCAAAGTCAGGCATCAAGGCAAAAATCTTCGGCCAAAAAGTCCTTCGACCATTGACAAAGACCTGACCGAAGTCATGCATCAAGGCAACAACCTCGGTGGAACAGGCCTCCGACCTTAAAAAAAACCCTAGTGTCAGGGGAAACAAAATTGTGGCGCTAGAATTAGGAAAAAGGTCTCCGCTATCCAAAATAGGAAAAACAGAAAGTGCCTGACAAAACACTGCCACCACTGCGGCGCCAGGCCTCTTTACTTCAAAGATCTCAAGAACAACGAATAATTCAGGCAACATACAGGCCATTAAAGCCAAGATACGTTCCACCTAACAACGTACAAAAATGTTAACGCCCGAAAGCCACACCCCCCATTATAAAAACAGATTCCCCCGTGCCCTTGAGAAACTCAGTCAGCATAAGGCGCAAGAGCGCAAGGGGGGAGCAAGGCATAGTGCAGGCAAAAGCCATAGCAATAGCCATGGAGGCAGGGGTCTCCTTAGATATCCAAATCGGCCGTAGATATTGTATGAAAACTCGTAAAATCGGAGGCAACGGTAGACAGTCGGAGACAGTGGGAAAAGAGAGAGGGCCCACGGCACGGTGATGAACAGCAAAGGCCTATGGGAGCAGGGGGATATCGCACGAAAACTCGTAACATCCCCCTAACGCCGGAGACCTAACCTGCCATCTCCAAAGATCAACCTTGTCCCATGGGTGTGTAGCGTCGAAGACCCACGCCTCCAAACAGCTAAAACACCTAGCTAAAGAAATATCTAGAATCTCCGCCGTCTGCACAAGCTGCGCCAAACCCCCAGCCGGATCAAACGATGAATCGGCAAACCTCGCTAGGCGGACTTCAAGTACGCCTCCGCCGGTCAAAAAGCTGTGGAGACTTCCGCCCCAGCCATCAAGCAAACACAGAGAATGAGAAAAAATGGGGCAAAGGTCCTGGCCACCACCTCTGTATCACGCTCGATCGCCCAAGCAAAGGACAACGGTGCGCGAGCTCGGGACGGCAGCGCCCGCACTGCCAGCAGAAGACAAGGCTGACGCGATCAGCGGGGCTCCACTTTTCTTTTTCTTTTTCACAGACGCCCGAGATACGATGGCGCCCTTCCTCTTTTTGGATTCGGCCTCTGCTGTAACGTTCTTTGCGTAGGCCTTCTTCTTCTTCTTCTTTTCAATCAAGGCTAGGACCTCAGCAGGAACCTTGCGCTCCCGGTATATGATACCGACCTCCTCAAAAACTCGATTGAGCCACGACATGGTGCCTGCCACGGCCATTCGAGACGTGTACTCACGCTCGGAAATCTTGCCAACCAATCCTATGGTGGCCTCCTCGACTTCGAAGATGAAACCGTCCTCCGTCACCCCCTCCCCCAAAGACCGACCAAAGCGGGGAACGGAATCCCGGCCTCTGGCCCAAAAACGGGAACCTTGACCTGTTCCAGCTGAAAAGCTGGGTTGTTTTTGCCCAAGGGCCAGTAGTTGGAGGCCATGATCTCCTCCACCAGATCACAACCATCAGAGTAGCAGCACGCTGCCGCAAAAGCCTGATCATAGGCCTCCCACGTCGGAGACACCTCCTTCGGTGGATCCACGAGCGTGTGTGGCGCCATCTCCTCCATCCGAGAAGTTAGTGGATACTCCGAGACTTCCTCGCCATCCTCGGTTGTGCTATGGACCCCATAAGTCTTCATGTAGAACCATTGCTCGAGCCAGCCGCGGTCCCACTTGCCCTTCTAGCAAAAAGAGATCTCCAGGCGGTCCACGCCTTGATTCCTCTTAGACATGAAAGTGCAACTACCGTACTGATAGGTCACTTCCACCTCTTTGCCATCTTGCACCTCCTTCTTCTTCTTCGGCTGCTTCTACAGTTCATAGTACGTGCAAAAGGTGTCCACATCCGGCTCGGCACCATAAGAGACGCACGCCCAGCAGAATTTGCTAAGTGTCAAACAAGCAGTGGGAGTTAGATGATGGAGCTGAACATTGAAGGTCTCCAACACCCGATGAAGGAAGGGAATGTAAGGAAACCGGAGGCCGCAGGTGAAGAAGTCCCAAAAGACCACCATGTATCCTTCCTCCGGCTCCGGAACAGTCTGATTCGGCGGAGGGATTTTCACCCTAGAAGAAGGAAAACATGACTCCTTCAGCATCTCCGCGATTGCCTCCTCAGTAATAGAGGACGGGCCGAAGTCCCAAGATTTTATCGCCATGTCTCCGGAGTCCGCGGCGACTAGGTCTCCGATAGACGCAGAGACGCTCCCCAAATCCTCCTCCACCAGTTTTTCCAACTCCAATGCAGAGGCAGAGGCAAGCATGCACTCCTCAAAGTGTGCACCCCAGCCGACGGCCCTAACGCCGAGAAGGTGGCGGTAGGGTCCAGAGAAGACGGGCCGGCGAGTTTGGGCGGAGGCGGAAAGGAAAGCCACCGCGACTGCAACCTAAGCGCGAGACGCGAATAGAAAGACGGAACGAGCAAGGGCAGCAAGAGGCAAAAGCGAAGAGGGCAGAGAGCATTTTCTCGAATGCAATGAAAGCGAGTGAGCGGTGTGTGGGGGGACCCCACCACCAAAAGCACCCTTATATAGGCAGCGGGCAGGCGGTCCGACTCCCGCCACACAACGGTCATCTCCGGAAGATTCGCCCGCTGCACAACGGTCACCTCCGAAAAAATCACGGGGAACGCAACGGACACTGACACAGCGGAAACAGCCACGACGTAGGGCAACGGCTAGATTTGTCGCCCAACGGCTACTCTCGACGAGAACAATGGCTACGCCAGAGCGGGCCAGGGGGAAGTAGCGGGCCTCGCTCAAAGACACCGAAGGTAGCCTCCGCCCCCACGGACGCCTTCGGCTAAGGCGTTTTGAGCTCACGGCACGCTCCGGCGAACCATGGTCTCAAAAGGGGGGAACTATTGTAACATGGCTTTGGTGGGTGGCGAAGGCCCCGGCAGCGGGGTGTCGCCAAGGCGTCTTCAAGCGTCTTGGGGCGGAGACCCGGCGCTGACTAGGAAATTTCCCGACCATGCTCGAGGGGTCATTGCGGACTCCGCCAAGGCCAGGCACGCATCCCACCGACCGCTCAGGCGGGCGTCTCCGGTATTACAGGCGGAGGCAGCCTTATCTCTAAACTAATCAAACAAACGATCTTGCCTAAGTGTGCGCAGGTACTCAAGCGCGGGTGCTCGCGGTCCGCGCAAGCACTCCAGCATGGCCCCTGCGCAGTCGGGCGGAGACCTAAGGATGATGTCTCCGCCCGGACCGGCGGGGACTCTCCAAGGCGACGTCGCCCCCCTGAGGGCGGAGGCCAGCGGCCGGGCGGAGACCTACGGGTGATGCCTCCGCCCGGACCGGCGAAGATTCTCCAAGGCAATGGCGCGCCCCTGAACGCGGAGGCCGGCGGCGAGAACCATGCCCCTCGCGCGGCCGGGCGAAGACCCGCAGAGAACGTCTCCGACCGTCCGGCGGAGACCCGCCAAGGGAGTGGCACGCCGTGAGAGATGAAGGCCAGCGCCGGGGACCTAGGCCTTTGGGCCGAAGACCAAGCTACAGTGGGCCGACTGCTCATGGAAGCCCATTACTTGGAGACGGTATGGCAGGACTGCCCCGCGAACAAGAGGCTAGCAGCAGAATATTCCAGGAATGTACTGTAGCAGTTGAGGGGCATTGTAATAAATTCTGTTATGTGGTAGTCAAGTCCTATAAATAGGGGACACTTGTAACCATGGAGGTTGGTTGGTGAACGAGTTAATGAAACCATAGTTTTCCGCGTCATTCCCTTACTCACCACTATCCCCCCTGTCGTTCGTATCCCGAGCCTCCGCCCGAGGCCGATCGTCAGACGGACGGAGGCCTCGGTCTCCGCCACGCAGATTGAAACCACTAGTTTCAACATCACTTGTGATGCGTAAGATCTGCAATATCATCTTCATGATGAATACAAAGCTAAAGGACTCCGTGATTTCTACTAAAGCTCCTGCACTGTATGGATTATGCACCATTTGATGCAAAAAAAATGTAGAACTTCAATCACTTCATCCCACATTGATTCAATAAGAAGTAATGTCTTGTAAATGAGAACCTCATCTTGTATCTCTAGGTCTGCTAAGGATGTTTCCCTCTCCCTGAGGAAATCTCTCCACTGCTCAACTTACCCAAAAGAATTCTTCGTTGCTTATCTAGTAATAAATCATTCCTCTTACAAGATGAAGTGGTGTTCTTCAACATACTCCAGCAACCCTCAAATGTCTAGTGGAATAGGGTATATATATCATCTCCACCACAAATAGCCGTTCAATTGGTTGCACGGTCCTGTGCTCATGGAAAATTCTTTCTTTAGACTATCAAGTCCTTTGTGATGGTTGAACTAGCTATCGTGACCTTGCTTTTTTTCGAGAACGTGCGTAGCATGTATTTCATTAAGAAGAAGAGATTGGATACAAATGACGAGTCTAAAAGGCGAGATGCCCTAAAGACGCCCTACAACTACCGGGTTTACACTAGGATGATATTACACGACGGGTTCGCGACTATAGGCTTTTGCGTTTGCAAGCAAGCTCAGTCCGAGACAGATAGCACCCGACCCCTCCTTGCACCCGCCTTCGGGAACAGCTCCCGCTATCGTGGCCTTGCTAACGATAATTGTTCAATGTTCCTTTCTTCTGTTTAACGAAATTGTTCGTCCTATGTATTTTATAAGTGCCATAGCACAAGTGCCGGTCGGTAGACGTTGTAGATTGTATGACACTCTTATTTTCTCCTTGGTTGTACCATCCAACCTATTTAACTCCACGATGGCCACCAAATTTTCTTACTCGATCTCTATGGGTTTTTCTTCATTGGTCTGACGCTCGTCTTCTTCACCGCCAGACCGTCCATCCTGAATAGTGGCCTCAACATATCAGATGGACGAACACCATGGACAATTGTCCAGCTTGTTCTAAGTCAAACTTCTCGACATTTGACAAAGTTTATCGAGAAATGCATAAATATCTCTGGAACCAAACTAGTTACGCTAAGAGTAAAATACATCGGAGGTCCATTAACTTTCGTTGAAGTGTCATCTAGGTCCATCAACTTTGAAACTGCATTTTTGGTCCATGAACTTTTAAAATGGTTCACTGCAGGTCCATGCAATTTATTTAACCATAAATCCCACGTACATTTGCAGAAAACCCCCTACGTATGCAGGAAATCCCATTGCATAATTGCATTACTAGTTTTGAAATTTGGGTCCAGTTTAGTTTGCCAAAAATTTTGCAAAATTTTTCACATTCCCCGTCACATCGAATCTTTGGACGCATGCATGAAGCATTAAATATAAATAAAAAATAAAACTAATTACACAGTTTAGACGAAATCCACGAGACGAATCTTTTAAGCATAATTAGACTATGATTGAACACTATTTGTCAAATAATAACGAAAATGCTACAGTGCCCATTTTGCCAAAAAAATTTGGAACTAAACTGGGCCTTGAAGTGGAAGGTCAGCTAGGTTACACACGGGCAACTGTAGCTGCATCGGCCAAGATGAGATAGAGAGGGACACACACAGGCGAGCGAGAGAGACAAGATGCGCAGCAGGGATAAAGTTTCTTGTTTAATGATACCAATGAGAATACAGGACAGCATAGAATATGCCCATCATATCGCCGCAGCGTACTTTCGTCCTCTCCACAGTAGAGCTGGATTGGCTACGAGTACTGTAGTACGGAACACCTCAGTCCGGGCTCCCGCCATTGCTCGTGAAAGTGTAATGTCTGCATGCAAAGCTGCTGGCATGTGTGCATCAGGGCACTGTAGACATGCATGCAGACCAATGCAAGGAGAACGGCGCGCGGCGAGCGAAGCGCGAGCATGATCACCGATCGGGCACGGCCTCGCGTTGAGAAGCGTGCGCGCACAGCACAGACGGGCAGCCGGTAGAGGCGCCGCCGCCGGCAGGAAGATCATACCGGAGCCCAATGCAAAGTCCGAAGTGACAAGTCACGAGAGGCACTCAGGCACACGGCGAGACGGCAGGTGAAAAGTCCTCTCTGTAGCCTCCTCGCCTCGCTTCGCTACCTCTTTGTAGCCTCCTCTCCTCCCTCGCTCACTCAGGCGCACTGCCTCGGCTAGCGTCGTCAGCGATCAGCCTGGCCAGTTGGCTGGATCGAGGCATGCAGATGCAGCGGGACAGGCCGGGCTGCGGCCTGCCTCCCTGCCGGCTGCCGTTGCATGCATGCGTCGCCAGGGACGCCGGGCAATAACGCCTGGCTCTATCGATCGACGGGCGGCCGCGGCCGCAGGCCCGCAGCGGAAGCGACAACGACGACGACAGGCGGGGGCGCCGATGCGCTGTCCATGCATGACCTGATGAAAATCTGGACGCTTGCTCGGCCGCTGCATGCTGCTTTCTCAGTCTTTCTGCCAAAGCCCATTGCTCCTGGTCTCCTCTGGCTTCCGCCTCTCACCCACTCGATCAACATCACCTGCGGCCCTGCGCATGCATGCATATGCATCCGATCCTGTTGCTGCTTTGGCCAGTAGCGATCGATGCCTTCTACCTGGACATGTTTCGGCTGGTATTAAAGACGGCTCATAAGTTAGCTGAAGTTGTTTTACTGCGAGAGAAAAATACTGTAGATTTTAGCTGATAAGCCGGCCAATAAGTACAAACGAACAGGCCCGACAGGGCTAGAGACGCGAGCCACCGCGGCCCGACTCGCCCGCCTGGCGTGAAATTTTTGTATTTTTGTCCCTTTTGAAAATATTTTTTACAAAAAGACCTACGCCAAAACGTTTGCTGAAAATAGACCATTTTTAGGCGTCTTAGGACATGACGCCGAGGTATGAGGGTCGGCGTCGACTGACACGACGCCGAGGTCTTGCCACGTCACGGACGACCCCGGTCGACGGCGACACGGTGGCGTATGGGGCCCACTACGTCGGCGTCGTGTCAGCCAACGCCACAGGCCTAAATTCGGCGCTGTTGGGAGTCACGCCGAGCTATTGCCACCATCCGGCGCGCGGCCCAGCGGCCCAACAACGCTTCGTGGCCCAATAACTCGGCGTGCGATCAGATGACGCCGAGACGCTAACCTCGGCGCGGCTCGACTCAACGCCGAGGTTCGATCAGAACCCCACCCCACGCATCACGATTCATGAGATCAGAGAAGCATGTATGCAGCTCGATCGGTTTCATTCCACTAGTGATGGAGACATGGCATGTTCGTCTGCGGGTGCCGGGAGACAATTCAGAGCGGCAGAGACCGGAGGTAGTGCATGCCCGCTGCCTAGCCTATTGCGAGATTGCGGCAAGCCGAGGTAACGTCTCGGCGTCATAGGTCATGGCGCCGACCGACCTCTAAATTTATTAGTGGTCGGCGCCATGACCTATGTGTCCATCACTAGTGGAATGAAACCGATCGAGCTGCATGCATGCTTCTCCGAACCTTGGCGTTGAGTCGGGCTGCGTCGAGGTTAGCGTCTCGGCGTCATCTGATCGCACGCCGAGCTATTGGGCCACGAAGCGTTGTTGGGCCGCCTGGACCGCGCGCCAATAGCTCGGCGTGTAGTCCCACCGCGCCGAGGTTGGGCCTGTGGCGTTGGCTGACACGACGCCGACGTAGTGGGCCCCATGCGCCACCGTGTCGCCGTCGACCGGGGTCGTTCGTGACGTGGCAAGACCTCGGCGTTGTGTCAGTCGACGCCGACCCTCATACCTCGGCGTCATGTCCTAAGACGCCTAAAAATGGTCTATTTTCAGCAAATGTTTTGGCGTAGGTCTTTTTGTAAAAATATTTTCAAAAGAGACCAAAATACAAAAATTTCACCCGCCTGGCCTGCGCTCCTCGTGTAACGGAGTACTACGTACGTTTACAACTTTTTCATGCATGGATGGGCAGATGGGGATGGGCTGATGAGCATCTTTACCACTAATAATGCACTGATTGTGAACTTTTCTAAAGCAACTGTCCACCGCAGTCACGAAATCTCCTACGTGCAAAAAAAACACCCAAAGCCCGAAACGAATGGATGAGATTCACCGTGACCTCTTTTTAACCTCACTCACTCGAATCAAACGGACCGGATTGGCTGGACCAAACCTTCTCACTCATCCCTCGTCCCGTCCCCCGCGCACCCCACGCGCGACTCTCCTCCCTCTCCCTCTCCCTCTCCGCGACGCCCTCTCTCCCGCAGGATAGGTCTTGCGCGACTCCTCTCCTCAGCCACACAGACAACACTCCAGGCGCCAGGGAACAAATCCAGGGCACCGGCCGCCGGCAGCCCGTCCACCGCCTGCATGACCAGGGCGCGAGCAAGCAGGGGAGGCGAGCGCCTCCATCTCCTTCTCCCAGTCCGGAGGACGGCTAGGGTTTCGGCAGGCGGCGGACGCCACCGGCGCAGGCTCCCCCACCGGCCGCGCCTCCCTCTCCTGTTCCGGTCCGCCCGGCGGCGGCGCCATCAGGCACGGGCTCCCTGACTGGCCGCACGGAGCGCCGTTCACGACTCCTCGACTCCCCCGGCAGTTCACACCGCCACCCCCTCCCTGCTGCTGGAGGAGCAAGCGCAGGGGAGCCGTCGAGGCCGCGTGGACAGCCGTCGGGCAAGGCGAGGCCGCGGCAGAGGCATCACAGGGCGGGGACACGGCAAGGCTGGTGAGGCGCGTCGCCGCTAGGCGAGGACGCGTCGAGGCGGGAGGCCGCGGCGGCAAGTGCGACCAAGAGCGGCGAGCTCCCCAAGTCAGTCGCCGCCATCTCCTGGAAGAGCTGTCCAAGGCGGTGGCTGGCGCCGAGCTCTCCATGCCCGCCGTGCACCCACGAGGGATGGATGGTGCGCTACGGAAGATGGTCAAATTCTTCTTTTTTTGCAAAGGAGCAGACAGGTAGGATTTGTGCCGTATATTTAAATTCGGTGATGCTCTTTGAATTTATTTTTGGCTAAGCCTTTACATCAAGCCATCTGCATTCAGAGTTTGATATTTTGTTATTAGCTTAAAATGTTGAGAAGCAAATTTTTTACATCTGATTACTTGGTGCTGTCAACATGCTTGACCTGTTTGTTCTATCCTTTTCAATACCACCACTTTTTTGGGCTTCAGCTTGACTATCCTTGATTTTTCTTTGTTCCCAGGTGCACTCAAGTGATGGGAATTGCAGGATGGAGGATAAGCGGCTCAAAAATCATCATGGGCAAGTGAGTTTGCCCTCCAGTTTTGTTTACTAACTTGAATGTGAATGTTGTGTGGTCAATGATCTTCATGTGCACGGTGCAAATAGTACTGCATCTAGATGCAGGATGCAGCTCTTCCAGTTGCCTGTCGAGTGCCCTCCTTGATGCCTCCTCTGTGCATCCTGTATTTTGTTCCTCGCAGTGATACTTGAATATACAGTTCATGCTTTGTGGTCAGCATTTGGCCAGTGGTTCAATCATTCTCCAATTAGCAGTCTCTTATTCTCCTTTACTGATCCCCAACCACCAATGGTTCCATCTACTGTTGCCGCTAGCTTGCAGTTTAGACAAACTGCTAATCTATCTTTTTTAATGGGAAAAAAACATTTGATGTGTCTGCAGGTTACACAAACTTGAATTATTCGAAGTGAACTTCAGTGTTTGAGTTTTGTTTCTCTTGTGCGTATGATGTCTTCAGGACATTCTTGGAACACATTGAACTTCCAGAACGAGAGGACCCTGAAGGGAACCTTCTTCGACAACTACGAACCACACACTGACCTGCAATATCGTTGAGCTGTACATGAAAAAGGTAAATGCAAAGTGCTATTTCTTCGGGAGGCTTGTTAGTTGAGCTTTCCTGACATTGCTAGGCTCCCAAACATCAGCTTGCTCTTGGTACAACTCTGCTCACTCTAAATTAATTACAAATTAACTTTTGATGATGTGCTATGTCTTACTACATATTACTTTATTTGTTGCTATCATTTTTTTATTAAATGAAAGCTTAAGATCTTTTTGTACATATTGTCTGTTAAATTTGAGTTTGTCATTTCCAGAACTGCAAGGGGAGCTAGAGGATATCCAAAGAGAAAGCACGAATGGCTGCATCTCAGGTACTTCCATGTTTCTAAATTCTAATTGCTCACATAGTGAGATATACATCCAATGAGCTTTCTGGTCTGGTTAAAATCCGTATCCTGTTCTTCATATAGATGAATGGGCCTATACGGGTGAAGGATACTTGCCTATGTTTTAATGCACTCAAAGGCCTACTAGGTGATTTATTTCTTTGTTGCACTCAAAGGCCTACTAGGTGATTTATTTCTGTTGTTCTTCAAAGTCCTCTCATTTGCTATGTTTTACAAATACTATCCGACAGCTCGCAACATTTAAGCTTTTTATAGGTGCTGCGTATCATGTTGCTGTTAGAGATATTTAAGCCTTTCTGTTTGGAGCTCCCTTACAAATTTATCTGGTTTTGGAGTTAGAGAAATTTGTCTTGAAGGGGATCGTGTTCATCCCAGTGAAAGGTAAGGGTATGATTCCCAATTTGGTTTCATCGTGTGAAATTATGAATTACGAAAGGGTTTGTATAATCGATTCCTTTGCAGTATCTGCAATTGGATTCCTGCTTGAATTTCAATTTGGTAGTGTAGCTAGGTAATTTGCGAACAGCTTAGAGTAGCATAATCATGTCACTGTGTTCTCGGTAGTCCAGTTTAGTTTGATCGCAATTGTGACTTTACAATGAAATGGCTAATCTTAGGTTACGCAAAAATCGTAGTCCTTAAATATACCATTTCGTTGGTATTATAGGTTTACTGTATGGCTTTTATGGTTTTTTCACTTAACTGACGGCTGAGGACCAACTCAACATTCAGTTGTGGCTTTTATGGTTGTTTTCACTTAACTGACTGGTCTCTTTTTGTAAGGGATTATATAGTTTCTTTTTTAACAATTTTATCATATAGTATCAATTTAATTATGTTGGAATGCTTTACTGTTTTTTACAGATGCACAAGGTTGACGGATCCATAGAGTTCTCATATGAAGAACTTTATGATGTTACAAACAACTTTAGTATGGAGCATAAAATTGGGCAAGGGGGGTTTGGCTCTGTTTATGCTGGGCTTATAGGCGAGGTGAGCTCAACCTTTTCTCAGTGTATAACATGGATAGGCAATGTAGTTGGTGCACATGCACTTCACAGTTCAATAGGCAACTAATGTCTATGAAATAAACGGAGGCAGTACATCTGGGGTATGCTTGTGATTGATAATTTTCCCTCTCTTTCGTGTGTCCAGAAAGCTGCCATAAAGAAAATGGATACAAAGTGTTATGGTGGGCAACAAGTATCAGAGGAGGAAGCGTGCACGTGGCTAAAGCGTGAGCCAGGGAGCCGGCGAAACGAGGAAAGGCGCGATGTGCGTGCGCGAACGCGCAGAGCGCGGTCACCATGGTGGTTCAGTCAGTCAGTCGAGTCATTAGGAGTTTGTTTGAGATCCTAAACTTTAGCATGCAGTTCGTTAGTACTTGGTAGCTTTTGAATTGGAGTCCTTATGTATTGAACGATTGCGAGAAAATGAGATCAGCCAGAGATTAGAGTTATCTCTCTAGCCTCCTGGCGCCCTAGCGCTCTCACCCTCCGTCCACGAACTCTAAACACCGGCGCCGAGCACGGCGCCGCCATCTCGCCGTCGGGCCTTCAAGCCTCGCCCGAGCACCTCCCACTCCTACGCATTACGCAGTAGATCGGGTCATAACACAAAGTCATCTCAAGAATTCCTTGCTGAACTGAAGGTTTTGACACACATCCATCACTCGAATCTGGTTGGTGATCTTAGATTTTTCAGAGATAAGGCCAATTTGGAACTAATTTGTCTCTGTATCTTAATTGTTTAGTATTGAGTGTGGATACAATTGACATGTCTAGGAAACATGAAGTGGATTTCAATACAAATATTAATTTTGGTTTATATGCATTTTGACTTGCCTTGGTGCCTCCCCTTTTACACTTCATCAATATAAATACTTTGTTGAGTCACTATCATAAATTTGTAATGAACTAAAGTTCCACATGCTGCAACAACGCAAAATTTTAATTTCTGAGATAGTCTGCATAGGTTTCATAAGTTACCTTTTGACTTAACGTGGCGCCATAGCATGGGCAAGCAAACATTAAAAAGGTGAACCCATATTTTATTTTATTTTGATAAGATAATGCAGTGGAGAAAAAAACTACAGAGGTGAAGTTTAGCAAAGATTTTGTCCTTTGTCATTGTTATTGAAAGAATGCATTGGAGCTTTCCTTTCATGTCCAGCTTAGAATTTTTTTTGGTGATTTAAATGCATCAGCAGGTCACAGGCAGCGGCGGCGGAGCGGCCGTCTCCAAACCCGGATGGGGAAGAGAGGCGATAGGCCTGCCGCGGCTAAGGACTTTGATGCTGTCATTTTGCTTTGACACAATAGGCACGATGGGCTTCTCCATCTCGTTTCATTGTTACCATGAACAGGCTAATTTAATAATCGACAGTCATGTGCCCATTTTGATGACACAGACAGTCATGTGCCCATTTTGATGACACCAAATTGCAAGCACAGAGAATGCCTTTCCCTTTCCTTTGTTGGTCTGTACCTGGAATCCTCATAATTAGTAGCTGTTTACAGATGTTTGAATTGCTTTGATTTAATTTTGGTTTGGCTCTGAGATTTATTTCATTAGAGCTTTATCTCCCCACCATAGATGAGATGGATACTTCGTTTATCCCCTTCAAATGCACAGTTCCACTAAAAGTACTCTGTTTTTCAGTAAGGGTCTGCTAATTACGTTTGTTTCCATTCTTCTTTGTTCTATATATGGAATAGGTGAATAGGTCAATCTCACTGTTCACTTCATTTTTAAGAAACATATTGTCTTTTTGTACATGTTGTAGCTTTAGCACGGGTAAATATAACTTTGGACTTAATGTGGCCTATAGCGTTAGCATGGGCTTATAATTTCATGACCTGGACTTGCTGGTGATATACAAGAGTGTTTTCTAGATTATATACGTGGTGATATACAATCGTGTGAACTTAAACTATGAAAAAAAATGTCGTTATTTGGGTGTTTTCATGAGTATTCCTGAAATGCATCCGCAGCGTTAGCACGGGCACTGATGATAAAACTGACGCGAGCATGCAGAGCGACTACGTACGGACTACATAAAGCCAGCTGCGCTCAAGTCAGAGGGTTCTGTACTTGAGAATGGTTTCAAACTTACTATTAGAGCACGTTTAGTTCTAGGATTTGGGAGTGGTCAAATAATTAATGCGTTACTGTAGTGTTTCGTTTGTATTTGTGAATTGTTGTCCAAACATTGACTAATTAGGCTCAAAAGATTCAACTCGTAAAGTACAACCAAACTGTGCAATTAGTTTTTGATTTCGTCTACATTTAGTACTCCATGTATGTACCGTAAGTTTGATGTGACGGAAAATCTTCTTTTTGCATAGTGCATTTTTCAGGAGTTCGGTGGAAACTAAACATGGCCTTAGTGTTCCAAGTTACTAGTGGTTTTGGGCATCGCTAAGCTAAGTCTTGCGTGGAGATACTTGGCTGACACCACAACCATGATCTATGGGATCCAAGTTGTGTACACCGGCCCACGTTCTCCTGTGCATCCACACATGGGTGGTATTTTGTTTCATATATTAGATTCATCAGCACATTGTGTCGCTAGCTATGTTGTACTTACACTATGAACACCGCAGGTTACATCGTATTTTGTCGCATTGACTATGTGTAGGTCCTAACTATGTGACCTTGAGGTACAAATCCAAGGTTCTGTTCTACCAACCGTTTGTATTTTATCACATACTGATTGTATCTAGTTGATGTCGGCAGCCTCATGGGTTAATTACTGTCACAGTTTTTCTTTCTACATCCGCCTAACCCATCAACCGTTGAAAATATAGTGATTTTCGGTCCTATCGGAAAAAGGAGGGAAACAGATACTCAATTTAAACTGGCCAAATAGAATTCCATAATCGATCTCATAGATCCCTATAGAATTATTTGGAAAGCCATATTCGATGAAAGTCGTATGTATAACTTGGAGGGGGATCTTTCCCATCTTTTGGGATCCACCTTACACTATGGGGCCAAAAAGTCAAAAAAAAAAAGTGATTCGTTTTTAGCCCTTATAAAAAGAAAACATATTCTTGAACCTCTTTCACGCTCATGTCACGTCAAGGTATTGCAGAAAAAAGAACCGCAAAATTCAATCCAATTTTTCATCTAATAAGATCCTTTTCCACTTCATCATCATAATATTTGTTTTTTTAAACTCATGAGCCCACACTTGTTTTTCCACTTCAGCATCATGATATATAGTTTTATCTACATCGCCTTTCTCATCTACTATGCGTTCCTCTTAAACACCTTGAATTGTATGGTATTTGTACTTTAATTTTACTTTACTCTTAAACATCTTGTTTTTTTCACTTCAACGTCATGACAGTATATTTTACATAAAAGATCATTTGATTTGCAACTGGATTCTTAAATGCATTTAAAGACTTAAAGTGCAATAAGGTAGTTGAATTTATTTCTTTCACAATGACACAGTGGATAAGTATAGTTTATTTTTTGGTTTTTTAATGATATTGGTGGATAACTTATCAACATGTATAGGGTTACTTGATTTTTGTTTTTATTCAATTAACCTGGTAACTTGTAGGTCTCGGCGATGAACATAGGGACCTCTTTTTATTCGCCAAATATGGATAATAGATACTCTCACCCTGACACCATGTCGACCTCTACCATGACACCACAATAGATAGATCCTCCCATCCTATCTGTCTCTGCCATGACATCAAATCTATTACTTTTGTACTCCCCACCATCGATATAGTTAGAGTGTGCGACAATTCGACCTAGGTTCACCAGAGCCCCCACCTTATAAGTCATTCTCGTTCACTATCCATTTTCAACAATCCCACTGTCGACCTTCTACCTCCCTATTGATAATATCCATTGCATAGCTCATAATCTCACATGGATGTCAAGCCCCCTTTAAAACTAGGGGGTTTGTTTGGATCGATTCCATAGGTTGTCACGCCCCACTTCTAGCATGACGTATGTTCTTAAGCTGGTGTTTGCATTGCAGGTGGCCAGCTATTTGGCACGACAAACATTTCCCTAGTGTCCCTCAGTTCATTTTTGGGGCCTAAGCGGTGCCGAAATCGTTCGCTCCACTTGCGGCCTTACCTAGGTCCTTGTGACCCTGACAATTGTAGGTATGCTTGTTTTTTTATTTTTAGTATAGGTTAAGTTAAAGAATTATGCATATTTTAAGACTATTTTCCCCTAACGAAACACATGACCTTCCCTTTCCATCTCTCTTAGCCTCGTGACCTCCGTACAAAAGCCTCACAAGTCACAAATTTATCATCATCATCCTTCTTCGCCCGGTACGCAGTTGTAGAGAATTCATCGGCCCAATTAACTTGCTACTTTCGAACTACTGGCCCTTTCTCGAACTTGTAATCACCCATTGTTTGACTCCAACAAGTTTTCATGGGACAATCAAATGTAATTTCGAAGGACAAGGACCTTGATTGAGATCATCCACCAAGGATTCAAATCTTGAGCGAGGAGTGTAGGTATTCCTCTGCTCCCTGAACCCTCATGGAGCCTAGTGCTTCAACGAGCATCGAAACATTCAAGGCAAAAGTCGGCGGGAGTTGGCAGCACTGACCACGATGGGGCATGTTCGGTTGGTATTAAAGCTGGCTGATAAGCCGACTGAAGCTGTTTTGTTGTGAGAGAAAAATACTGTAGATTCTAACTGATAAACCCGATGAGATGAAAGAAATGCCGATCGGAGGGCAAAGTGCTCAAGAAGGCGCCAGCGAGCGAGCTAGTCCAACTCCACCAACATTACTGTGCTCACAGAGTACTACTGGTTGTCCCAAAATAAAAGTCATTCTTGTTTTCCAAAAAGTTATTTTTTTAAACTTTGATCAATTATATATAAAAAAATTAATAATTATAATATATAATTAGTATTATTACATATATCGTTAAATATATTTTTATAATAAATTTATTTAAAAATATAAATGTTACACGTATTTTTTCTATAAACCTGTCGAAAAAGTTTAACCTGCGTATTCCGTCGTCTGTTATGGGACGGAAGGAGCATGAGACGGTGGAGTCGTAGCCTGTAGGACTGTGTGAGCAGCGCAGAGTCAGAGCACAGCCGGGCTCAGCCGGGCAGAGGGTATCGATCGAGTGCCTGCTGCTCTCGACTTCCGCACCCATCAAATCAGAGCCTAATCATTGCCGAAAAGAAAGCTAGCACCCGTAGACCGTGACCGTGACCGTGACCGTGAGGCTGCTGTATCTGTATGCTGCTGCCCAAGCTCGGTCAGACGACGATCAATGCCAATGCCATGGCAGGCACGTTGGCCGGCCGGCCGGCTCTAGGGTCCAGGCCAGGCCAGCTGCACTCCTCTGCTGCCTCCCCTAGTCCCCTAGCTGCAGGCAGGCTACCATGCATGCAGCTGGGGTTTACAGTAACGCACGCACCCCATGCATCCGTCCGTCCGTCCCTGCCAGCGGATCAGCGACGGTACACTTCTCCGTCCGATCCCTCGCTGCTCGTGCTCGCTCGGCGTTCAGCCGCTCACATGCATGGGCATTGGTACTGTACGTACTTCAATTTGTTTTTCCAATTTCCAGGACGGCCGGACTCGCCATGCATGTTGCGTGACCCATGATGAAGAGGACGGACGGACGAGCTAGGAGGGATGGGACGGACGTGACCCATGATTGACCTGACAACTGACGCGCACGTCGTCTTTTTATTTTGTCAGCAGGTGGGTGATGCGATGCGAGTACGGGCGCCAATTTGATTGATCATTCGACGACAAGGCAGGTCTAGGGCCAGATGGAGCAGGACGACGATTGATGGATCGATCATCAGGTAACCGCGAGTAATTTGCCGTAATAATATTAGCCCTTGTTTTTAGTTCCTATCCCAAAACTTTATGCCCTGTCATATCGAATATTTACCACATGTATGGAGTATTAAATATATACTTAAAAAATAATTAATTGCATAGTTTACGACTAATTTGCTAGACGAATCTTTTAAGCCTAATTAGTTCATAATTTGACAATAAAGTGCTACAGTAATATATGCACTAATGATGGATTAAGGAGGTTTAACAAATTCGTCTCGTATTTTAATGATGGATTCTGTAATTTAATTTTTTTATTAGTATCCGAACAGCCCATACGACATCCTCATGTAATATCCGATGTGACATCCCAAAACTTTACACGCTGGATCTAAATAAGGGCTTAAGCGTGTAGCTAGGCCCTAGACTTCACATGCTAGCGGAGAAGTACCATCTGGATTCCGGTTCCGAAAAGGACTCCTGCTGTCAAATTTATCCGTTTCAATCTTTCAAACACGCTCAAATTTGTCTGAACTTCTACGAGAGGAAGAAATAAAATGGTACCAACGTGCTAAAGTAAAGAATTTATTAGAAGGGGATGCCAATACAAAATACTTTCACTTAGTAGCAAATGGGAAACACAGGAAAACTAGGATATTTACGCTGGAGCGGGAGGAATGTTTAATTCACGGTGATGCTGAGCTTAAAAAATATATCACCATTTACTATAAAAAATTATTCGAGCTATCTGATCATAACAATTTGGTGATGGATCAGTCATACTGTGATGACATCCCTCAAGTTACAACTAGGGAAAATGATCTCTTGGTTGCTGGGTTTACGGAGGAGGAGATTAGAGGTGCAATTTTCCAAATGAACCATAATAAGGCTCCAGGTCCTGATGGCTTTCCTCCAGAGTTTTATCAGGTATTCTGGAATGTAATTAAGGATGATTTGATGTATTTGTTCACAGATTTCCATAAGGGAGAATTGCCTCCACATAGCCTAAACTTCAGAACGGTCATTTTAATACCAAAGTCTAAAGAAGCTAAACAAATACAACAATATAGACCTATCTGTTTGTTAAATGTTAGCTTCAAGATTTTTACTAAAGTGGCTACTAACTAAATTGTAAAGATAGCTCAACGCATAATTAAACCATCCCAAACAGCATTCCTACCTAGGAGAAATATAATGGAGGGTGCAGTTATTTTACATGAAACCTTACACGAGTTACATAAAAAGGAAACAAAATGGAATTAACTTTAAGATTGATTTTGAAAAGGCATATGATAAGGTGAATTGGAATTTCTTACAACAAGCACTAAGAATGAAGGGGTTTCATCCGGTGTGGTGTGATTGGGTCAAAGTTTTTGTTCAAGGTGGGAATGTGGGCATTAAAGTTAATGACCAAATGGGCTCATATTTCCAGACCAAGAAAGGTCTTAGACAAGGTGATCCTCTGTCACTGATCCTTTTCAATATTGTTGTAGATATGCTAGCTATCATTTTATCTAGAGCCAAGGAGGAAGGCCAAATAAAAGGGGTTGTTACACACCTAGTGGAAAATGGCTTGTCTATCTTGCAATATGCAGATGACACGGTTCTATTTTTCGACCATGATATTGAATAGACAAAAAAATTGAAACTTTTGCTTGGTACTTTTGAACAATTATCAGGTTTGAAAATCAACTTCCATAAAAGTGAATTATTTTGCTTTGGCCAAGCAAAAGAATTTGAGGAGCAATACTCATATCTATTTGGTTACAAAATGGGATCATACCCTTTTCGATATTTGGGCCTTTGAAAGGTCCTAATGGCTAGAAGAGGGGGGTGAATAGCTTAATAAAATTTCTACAACAACACTTAACAAAAATAGTCAGACAATTATGAGGCGAAGCAAGTGTTGCGCTAGCCTACTCAAAATGCAAGCCACCTACCATAATTCTAGTTTAGATAGTGTCGATTCACACAAGAGGTATGACACTACCCTATGTTAGTGTGCTCTCAAAGGCTAACTAAAGAGCCACACCAACCAACCAAGCAAGCTCTCAAAACTAGTTACACTAAAGAGCTTGTCAACTAGTTTGCGATAATGTAAAGAGAGTAATCAAAAATATTATACCACCGTGAAGATGAATGAACCAATCAATCATAACGATGAATAACAATGAAGACCAATCACCTCGAAATCAATGATGAACACAATGGTTTTTACCGAGGTTCACTTGCTTGCCGGTAAGCTAGTTCTCGTTGTGGCGATTCACTCACTTGGATGTTCACGCGCTAATTGGCTTCACACGCCAAACCCTCAATAGGGTGCCGCACAACCAGCACAAGATGAGGATCACACAAGCCACAAGCAATCCACTAGAGTACTTTTTGGCTCTCCACCGGGGAAAGGTCAAGAACCCCTCACAATCACCATGATCGGAGCCGGAGACAATCACCACCCTCCGCTCAATGATCCTCGCTGCTCCAAGCCATCTAGGTGGCAGCAACCACCAAGAGTAACAAGCAAAATCCGCAGCGAAACACGAACACCAAGTGCCTCTAGATGCAATCACTCAAGCAATGCACTTGGATCTATCCCAATCTCACTATGATGATGAATCAATGATGTAGATGAGTGGGAGGGCTTTGGCTAAGCTCACAAGGTTGCTATGTCAATGAAAATGGCCAAAGATGTGAGCCATAGCTGGCCATGGGGCTTAAATAGAAGCCCCCATGAAATAGAGCCGTTATACCCCTTCACTAGGCATAATGCGGGCTGACCAGACGCTACAGTCCAACTGACCGGACGTAGCACTAGACGTGAATACTGGACGCGTTCGGTCGCTATACCGGACGTGTCCAGTAGTGTAACGTCCAGTCCCGACATACATGGCCCAGGCCCACTCTTCCTAGGAGTGGTTCCACCCGCGTAGCAACCCGTTTGAACTTTCGTCCTCGCTTCATTCAAAAATGGTTAACTGAAGGTTACTACGTGTCCCTGGCCCTGGTATTTAAGTCGATCCGGCGATTCCTCAGTTTCTAGTATGGTACTAAACATGGTTGCACAGTAACCCATGAATAGTACCAGCGAAATTGGCCAGCTCATTTTCTAGTGAACAGTGACCGATGAACAGTAGCCCGGCTCCTTGGTGCTGCAGTGACCGTCATTCCTCTGCTACAGTGACACCGCCCATGCTGAAAATTGGATTGGGCCCACTTTGGCCCATTAGGATGTTACAAGTAGCTACTAGACAGCCACGTGTCCAACCATTGCCTCCAATGGCTCTCTGACACGATGACCGAACGCTCAGCACGAAATGATCGGACACACAACCACTGAGTCCAGTTGAGTCCAGTGAGCCTCCAAGGCCGATCAGATATGTCTGTTAGAAACTGACCGGACGCTGAGCCTCAGCGTCCGGTCGAGTACAGTAAGTACCCTTGCCCGACCGGACGCGTCCGGTGATAATTCACCAAAACCAAACTAGAGCTTTCAATCTCCCCCTTTTGGTAATTGATGACAACCCTTACACAAAGATATGAATTAAAATTCAATTGAATCCATGTTACTTGCCCAAGCATATTTACCATTTGTAAAAGGATATGGACAAGTTTCATGAACCCTAAATGGTAGCAATTGCTCCCCCTACATATGTGCTAAGAGTTTGGATTGTAGCTTGTACATATGCTTAGATAGGAAATATAGGAGTCAATGTCTACCAAATAATGCTAAGGTATAAAAGATGGACCTTTGAAGCGTGATACCAATCGGAGTGCACCAATATACCATCCTTAGCACCATGGTTAGCTAAATACCACTTGGAAACACTTGGAAATGAAAGTTATCTAGTGATTTCATTTCATCATTCAATCTAACAATTAACATACATCACACAAACATGGATATTTTAAATTTAGAACTTATGCCATGCAAGCAAACATATGAAATGCACATTCAAATGCACCATACAAGTTAATGAGCTTGCTCCCCCTACTTGTGTGCTCAAAATTTTAGTTGATCCCTTTCCTTTGTCATATCTCTCCCCCTTTGTCATATATCAAGATATCTTTATGTTTTTCTCCCTTTATGATATTTCTCCCCTTTTTCATTATTTTTTACTACTATCTTTGTTTCTCTCCCCCTTTGTCATCAATGACCACAAAGGTTCTAAATATAGATAGTATTATTTGTAGGGTCAAGATTATCAATGTCAATCAATGGGGTGAGGATCATTTTCCCAAATTTGGTCTAGTCTAGATTATTTGCCAAAGATATTTAACTCGGTTTGATCCAAGGACAAGCTTCTTCACACCTCCAAATAAGGGTTATCTTATACCATGTTGAGTTAAATACTTAGAGCTCATTTTCTAGATTAAACACTAGGTTTACAAGCCCATAAACATGTCATATGCCATCACTAGATCAAGTCAAGTATAGAAGCAATAGTGATACCATATAGACATCAAAATAATTTAATTTTCATGAATGAGCCTAATAAAATAGAACCACTTGAAAGGTCCTAATAAAATTGAAAATGTGACTAGATGCACTAATCATGTCCTTAGCAAAGATGTATGTCATGCCAATCAACTTTTACCTTGAATTGCTCGAAGGAGAGGCATGTCATATGAGTGGGGAGTGCATCAACACATATTTGAGAAATCCAATATGTTCAACTCATTCCTTAGCTTGCAAAACCTTTTCTCATCCAATGGCTTGGTGAATATATCGGCAAGTTGATCTTCGGTGCCTACACTCTCAATGCAAATGTTCCCTTTTTGTTGGTGATCTCTTATGAAATGATGGCGGACATCAATGTGCTTTGTTCTTGCATGTTGAACCAGATTGTTGGTTAACTTGATTGCACTCTCATTGTCACATAGCAATGGTACTTTCTTGAACTTAATTCCAAAGTCACTCAAAGTGGCCTTCATCCAACGTACTTGTGCACAACAACTACCAACGGATATGCATTCGGCTTTGGCGGTTGATAATGCAACACTATTTTACTTCTTTGATGACCATGAAACAAGTGACCTTCCCAACAATTGACATGTGTCCGAGGTGCTCTTCCTTTTAACTTTGCATCCCGCATAATCCGAGTCAGAGTAACCAACTAGCTCAAACTTTGCTCCTTTGGGATATCACAAATCAACATTTGGTGTATGCTTCAAGTACCTCAATATTCTCTTTGTAGCCTTCAAATGACTTTCTCTTAGTGAGGCTTAAAATCTTGCACACATGCATACACTAAATATGACATCCGACCTTGATGCGGTCATATAGAGTAGGCTTCCAATCATAGACCGATACAAGTTTTGATCCACCATATTTCCACTTGCATCACTATCCAAGTTGCCATTGGTTCTCATTGGTGTGCTAATGACTTTGCTATCAATCATGCCAAATTTCTTGATCATGTCCTTGATATACTTGCCTTGATTCACAAATGTACCATTCTTCAATTGCTTGATTTGAAGACCAAGGAAGTAGCTTAACTCTCCAATCATGGACATTTCAAACTCATTAGCCATCATCTTTCCAAACTCATCACAAAAGTCTTGATTGGTTGATCCAAATATAATATCATTTACATAGATTTGCAATACAAATAGATCTTTTCCAATCTTCTTGATGAAAAAAGTGGTGTCAACTTTGCCCATTGTGAACCCTTTAGAGAGTAGGAAATCCCTCAATCTCTCATACCATGCTCTAGGTGCTTGCTTCAAGCCATACAATGCCTTCTTCAACTTGTACACATGGTTGGGCTTCTTGTCATCTTCAAAACCGAGAGGTTGCTCAACATATACTTCTTCATTGATGTAGCCATTGAGAAATGCACTCTTAACATCCATTTGATAGAGCTTGATGCTATGGGCACAAGCATAGGCTAGTAAGATTCTAATTGCTTCCAATCTAGCAACCGGGGCATATATTTCTCCAAAGTCAAGACCTTCAACTTGTGTATAGCCTTGTGCTACCAATCTTGCTTTGTTCCTTACAACTATCCCATCTTGATCTTGCTTGTTTCTAAAGACCCATTTGGTTCCAATCACATTATGTCCCTTTGGTCTCTCTACTAATTTCCATACTTGATTTTTTATGAAGTTATTCAATTCTTCATGCATAGCATTCACCTAATCAACATCCTTCAATCCTTCATCTATCTTCTTCGGTTCAATGGATGACACAAATGAGAAGTGTTCACAAAATGATGTGTCGGTGTTTCGGACCGGGGGATCCTCGACCAACTAGTAAATTTGTACTGCGCGTTCCTGATTCCGGATGGTGATGCAAAGAGACATAAGGTTTATACTGGTTCGAGCAATCGGTGCCCTACATCCAGTCCAAGAAATCAATCTTGTATTCCTTGCACCAAAGTGCTTGTAGTAGGGGGTTACAAGCTGGGTGAGAGAGGGAGCTAGTCCTAGGTCTCGACGTGGAGTGATACGGACTGCTTGAGATGTTGCTCTCAGGCAGCAGGGATGTGTGTGTTATAGGGTGTTCCTTTGGTGGGCGCCTGTGTCCTCCCTCAGAAATGGCCTAAGTCCTTTCCTTTTATAGTTGAAGGGAGGACCAGGGTAGTACACATGCTAACTATACGGTGTCATGCGAACGGAGGCGGCGTGTCCGAGCCCTGTAGCCTATTGCTGTGGCGGCGTGGTCATCGGAGTGGTTCGTCCTTGAAGCGCTAGGGCAACGTGCTGGTCACATTCGATCCTGTGCGTCATGGGAGCTCTAGGGCTACCTCGAAGCGGGCACGGTGGTCTGTGTGCGGGTCACTGTGGGTTGACTACGCGTGAGGCCGAGGCTCGGTTTGGTGCCGAGGGCGAACCATGGTGGGGGTCTCGGCAGACATGAATCTCGAGATGGCAGAGGCCCTGATGTAGGGTGCCGAGGATCAGAGGGAGCGGTCAGTCTGGTACGCTGGTTCGGAGGTGATGATGACCCAGGCCAGACTTCCCATGCCGCGTTGTCTTCGGGGCGGGTGTTACGGGGCACAGCGTAGCGCCGGCGCTGATCGTGGGTATAGCGCCAGAACACAGTGGCTAGTAATCCCCACCATGCCTTGTCTTAGCTGGTATGGTGTTGATGCGACTCCTTGTCCCATCGACCACTCCGTGGTGTTGAGCCATCGTCTGGCTGAGATCGCGGGAGTGGTTGACACATTAATAGGATGTGACATGCTATTGGGAAGACTGGTCAAGGCGGGAGCGACGGGTTATTAACAAGCCAGCCTCGGGCGATACGGAGAATAGCTGTCTCATTCGAGGCTGTACGCATGGGGCCTTGGGCAAGATGGAGATTGGGATCCTTGCCGAGGCCTCTCGCGCGAGGCCTCGCACGAGGTGGAGATTTTGTCAGGGTGTCGAGACCTCCCGTGTGAGGCCTCAAGCGAGGCGAAGAGCCGGTGGGTTTGGACGGGGCTAGTGGTGAACCCATGGCTTACCTTCTGGCTTTGTCGTTGACGGGATTTAAGTGACTCTTTTGGTGGATGCTCAGGGTACCCCATTTTATGGTACCCGACAGTAGCCCCTGAGCCTTAGGGGGAGTGCGTGCACTCTCCCTAAGGGTTTGTCGAGACTTGGCTTGCAGCTGCTCCTGTAGGGATTGTGTTTCGCTTCTTGAGGTTTCGGTGGGTGCGCACGAGCGCACCCGCCGGGTGTAGCCCCCGAGGCCCTAGAGGAGTGGATTTTACTCCTTCAGGGGCTTTTTTCGTGTTTGAGTGAGGAGTTTTTATCGTATTTGCCAAGCCTACAAGTGCGTGTTTGGGTAGCGAGGTTTCGGCAAGGTCGCAGGGAGAGCCCCCGAGCCTCTGTACGAAGCAAGAGGGCGATCAGGGGTGCCCCTAACTTTTTGTACGACTCTCATGCTTCCTTTTTGCTCAGAAGGAGGGGTGGAATGTGCTAGGCTACCCTTGGTGGGCACGAGCGGTGGCACTTCCGGTGAGCTGTTATTGGGTAAGTTCGAGTGGAGGCCCGTGCCCCATTCGCTAGGGGATGGCTAGTGGTCTAGAGATGCGCTCCAAGAGTACCGGAGGTTTCTCTAGTGGGTGCCGAGGCCATTCGCTGGGCCCTGGTGGCTCGGTGCCACCCTACGGTGGGATCCCATTCGAAGACCTCCCTACCGGTCTCGGACATGACTTGGGACGCCCCGAGCGATCGTTTGCTCGGGCCTTGGCCATACGTGGGCTCACCCCATAGTCGTCCCTGACTCTGTTGCCCTAGGGCGGCTGTCGAAACCTTAGGGGGCCTAGCCTTCGAACCCCTAGACCGTAACGGGCTCGGTGCTCTTTATCGTGTTTGTAATGAAACTTCTAGCACGGGCTTAGGTCGTTTGTCTTTGTCTTGGACGTGGGAGGAGCCCCCGAGCCTCCGCCCGGAGCAAGAGGGCGGTCAGGGGTCCCCCTAGATTTTTTGTTTGGCCCTCACATATCCTTTTCGTTCGGACGGAGGGGTTGTTTGCCGAGCCCATTCGGGTGCGAGCCTGGGCCGCTGGGTCTCAGCAAGGTTGTAGGAAGAGCCCCTTAGCCTCTACATGGAGCGAGAGGGCCATCGGGAGTTCCCCTGGCTTTTTGTACGCCCCTCGCGCGTGAGGGTTTGTTTGCCGAGGCCCCTTTGGGTGCGAGCCTGGGTCGTGGGGTCTCGGCATATCTACAGGAAGGGCTCTCTAGCCTCTGCACAGAGCGAGAGGGCCGTCAGGAGCTCCCCTGGCTTTTTGTACGACCCTCGTGCTTCCTTTTTGCTCGGAAGGAGGGGTTGTTTTGCCGAGCCCCCTTGAGTGCGAGCCGGGGTCGCTAGGTCTCAGTAAGGTTGCAGGAAGAGCCCCCTAGCCTCTGCATGGAGCAAGAGGTTTGTCAGGGGCTCCCCTGGCTTTTTGTATGACCCTCACGCTTTATTTTCGCTCGGAAGGAGGGGTGGAATGTGCCAGGCTACCCTCGGTGGGCACGAGCGATGCACTTCCGGTGAGCTGTTATTGGGTAAGTCCGAGTGGAGGCCCGTGCACCATTCGCTAGGGGTGGCTAGTGGTCCAGGGATGCACTCCAAGAGTACCGGAGGGTTTCTCTAGTGGGTGCCAAGGCCGTTCGCTGGGCCTCGGTGGCTCGGTGCCTTCCTACGGTGGGATCCCATTCAGAGACCTCCCTGCCGATCCTGGACATGACTTAGGGCATCCCAAGCGTTTCGCTTGCTTGGGCCTCAGCCCTGAGTGGGCTCACCCATGGTTGTCCCTAACTCTGTTGCCCTGGGGTGGCTATCGAAACCCTTAGGGGCCTAGCCTTCGAACCCCTAGACCGTAATAGGCTCGGCGCCCGGTTCCTTCATCTGGAAGGGATAGGGCGGGGGGAATATCTTCCCCATAGGCTCGGCAATGGCTGGCGCGCCTTTTGAGGTGGTTTTCTAGGAGATGGAACAACGCCTACTGCCGTAGTGGTCGGGTGCGACGTGGTGTCAGCAGATGGGACGTAACTGTTCCCGCATTTAATGAGGAAAAGGTGGACACGTGGGCGGTAAAATCGGATCGGGGTTAACCGCGCCGGATCCGGGGGAAACTTCTCCGATTTCATCGCCCGTCCATTTCACCTTTGCCCTGCATAAATATGCAACAAGCCTCGCCCCTCCCCACCTTACCTTGCCTGTGTTAGTTCTGCCCCCATCGAGCCGTTGCTAGAGCAGCGGGCATCGGGAAGAAGAAGGGAGAAGGGCGAGCTAGAGAGAGAGAGACTCACTGCCGCATTCGAACCCTCCACCGCACTCATGGTCGGTGACATTGTTGTCATCGAGGTGGACCCTTGGGATCCATCTAACATCACTGTGGAGATGCTTCAGTCGCTTGTCGACGGTGGACTCCTTCGTCCGGTGACGGACCCCAGTAGGCCAGAGTGGATCACTCCGTTGGGTGAGACGGAGCTGAGGCCTCATGACAGTTACGTCATGAGTTTCGTCTCCTTTCACGAGCGTGGCCTCGGCGTTCTGGTGGACCGGTTCATGCGGGCGCTCCCGCACTATTATGGCGTGGAGCTCCACAACTTCAACCCCAACTCCATCGCGCAGGCGGCCATCTTCATCGCTGTCTGCGAGGGGTACTTGGGGATTGCTCCCCATTGGGAGTTGTGGCTCCATCTCTTCTGGGCGGGGCATACCACTAAGCCGACAGGCATGTCGGGCATGAGGAAGGCGGTGAGGGCCGATGGCTGCACTCTCCAAGTGCGTCAAGACCGCCAGCACCTCTACATCCCGGCCCAGCTTGCGTCATCCAATCATCGATGGTACACGAGCTGGTTCTATCTTTGCAACAACGATGGAGGGCTTCCCCCCTACACTGGGTAGATTGTGGGGAGCTGCTCGGAGAGGTGGAAGTATGGCGTCCCAAGGGAGGATCGGCCTAAGCTGTAGCCGCTTCTAGAGGAGCTGGAGAGGCTATGGAGCCGTGGCCTTACTGTGGCCATGGTCGTGGCTGCCTTCCACCGCCGAAGGGTGCTGTCACTGATGGCTTGGCGGCGGCGCCTGTTCAAGATGAGGCCGGGTGAGACAAATGAGGGCATCCAGATGTCCTCCTCCACCCTTTCCGATGAGGAAATTCTTCGCCGGGTGGGGGAGACGGTGGAGGCGAAGCTAAGGGGCGGCAACCTGACCCCCATCGCGATGCGCCTATCATGGGGGTTCCTCTCGCTGGTAAGTCGCGCGCTGCTGCAGCCCCTGAGCCTTCTCCGTTTCTCCATACTTCTCGTTCCCTTATGCGCGTTCGCCGTTCTTGCAGGGGATGAGGGACGTGCACGCCTCTCCGCCACCCATTCTTAAGGACGCAAGGTGGCGGGCGATCAACCGGGCGCACGTCGAGGCGTAGAAAAAGTGGAAGGACGCTAAGGCGGCAAAGCGCACGAAGAAGATCCTCGCGCGCGAGGAACTGGACAAGCGCTGCCTCCAGCAAAGGAAGGATGGCCTCCCGTTGGAGGAGTCCCCATCGCCGTCGATATCGATGGATGCCTCGGACGGGGATGATGAGGGCGAGATGGGGCGGGGTCCCCTGGACCATCTCCCTGATGTAGGGGAGGCGGTGCCCGAGGCGTTGGCAAGCAGCCCGGTGCTCCCAGGAGGAGGAGGAGGAGCTACCCCGGGGTCGACGGTTGCCCACCTCGGGGCCGAGACCAACACGCCCGGGGAGCGGGCGTTGGGCAAGCGTGCCATCAGCCCGGTGGGCTCAGCGGCAGCGGTGGAGTAGGTGGCGGCGGGGGCGATGCAACTACCCTCGTAAAGGACCGAGGGGGCATCGGGGTCCGTCGAGGACCAACCGGCGCTGATGGACACGGAGGCTGTGCCTCTACCGCCGCCACCACCTGCACAAACAAGGGTCGCCGTGGCGAAGCAGTTGCCGCCCTGCTCGAGGTAGGTGTATTTTTGGTGGAGTCGTAGTGCTTTTCGTCCGTTCTTTTGTCTTGTGCTGACCTTGTAAACACTTTGTCCTTAGCCGAAAGCAGCCTACGGAGGTGCCTACCTTGGCACCCCTAAAAGCGCATAAGGTTAACCTCAGCTCCACCGCCCACTAGGTGGCGGAGGTGCAAGCCGCCCTACAACGTGGCGCGGCGTCGGTGAGGGCCGACCCAAAGGAGCCGGCCACCCAAGGAGGGGCTACCAGGGCGGCCCCAACATAGGTGGGGGAGGGAGCGCCTCCGCCCCATGATGGCAAGGCCCGTGGGTCGGATGGGGCCGAGGTTCCCTTGCCTACAGAGGCCGCTAGGATCGAGGTCCCCGTGGTTTCATAGGCCGGGGCGACAGAGGCTGCGGTGCCCAGGACCATCGAGGTCGCTGCGGTGGGCGCCGGAGCCCCTGTGACCGCCGAGGCCATGGTGGTGGGGGCCGGAGCCCCTGGGACCACCGAGGCCACAATGGCGGAGGCCGGAGCCCCCGAGACCACCGAGGCCACGATGGTGGAGGCCAGAGCCCCTGGGACCACCGAGGCTGACGTGATTGCGGTGAGGCTGTCGGCCCAGGAAGTGGAGACGAGGGTCACGGAGGCCTCAGCGGCACCCTTGGTTCAAGGCCTGCCGTCGTTGCGGGAGAGCGCCTAGGAGGTGGAAGTTCTTCCGATCTCCTCCGACGATACTTCCTGGGCACAGGAGATGGCCGGCGCCGAGGTAGCCGGTGTCGTGGAACAGCCGGTTCCAACCCCAGGCGAGGGAAGCTCGGCCCTCACGCGAGTACGACCCGAGCCCTGCGGGTGGGATCACCCGCGTGTCCTGTGGCAGAGCCAGGATGACCCTAGGGCGGAGCCTCTATTTGCCCTCAAGGACGCGGCCGAGGGCAGTTGCTGGGACATGTTCGAGCAGTACCACTAGCTGGCAGAGCGGTCACTACGGACGGCGCTGTCCGTGGTGGCCAACGATTTGCCCAGAGTCACCTAGGTTCGTGCTTTCTTTTCTCATGCGGTGGTCTTTTTCTGAGTTTTCTTTGTAGGGATTGACTCCTGTTCTGTTTCCCCCAGGAGCTCGAGACTCGGTCCTTTGGGAAGTCGGTCTTTCTCTAGTGGGAGAGGGATGTCTGGGACCAGCTTTAGTGGCAGAAAGGCCTTCTTGCCAGCGTCAACGAGCTCCTATCGGCGTGGAGCGCAGAGGTGGAGGACCTCCGGCTTTGTTGTGCCAATGCAAAGGTCGAGGCGGTCATGGCCTAGGAGTAGGTTGCCCCTCTAGTGGCGCGGGTCAAGGAGTTGGAGGAGGAGCTGACCTAGGTGGCCGGTGAGTGGGACGCCTTCAAATCCCGAGCTGGAGAGGCCACGGCCTCGGGCAAGGTCCTTGCTGGACAGCTAGAGGCAGAGCAGAGCACGCACCAGTTGATGAAAGGCACCTTGGATGAGGCCTTTACGGCGGCCGAGGCCTCATGAACCGAGGCTGTGGTGTGGAGGGGAAAGGCTAAGGGTGAGTCCTATTCCCCTTGTTTTATTCGCTTTTTCTTATGTTTGCTCCCTAACTCCTTGTTGTGACGCAGAGCTAGGGAGTGAAGCTTCCAGGGTGCTCAAGGCTTCTTGGGTTGAGGCCCAGCGCCTGAAGGAGGAGGCCATTGTTTCCCGGGCCAAAGCCCTGCGCTGGAAGGAGAAAGCCGAGGACTTTCGGGTTGAGGCCCGACGCTGGGAGCAGAAGGCCAAGGGTGAGTTCCGTAGGCTTCCATCCTTATTTGGCTTGTTTTTCCTCTCGCTCAACCCCATTCCGTTTCCTATGGTGCAGAGTCGAAGGCGGAGGTCACCCGGGCCTCCGAGGCTTCCGTCGTGGTGCAGACGGTGCTCGAGACCGAGATCAGGGAGCACGACGCGCTGAAGGGTGCCGCCCATGCCGTCTACGAGGCCCTGGTGGTCGAGGGGGTTCAATCAGGCAGCTCCCTTGGGAGCCGTCTGATTGCGCTGAGCGGTCAAGTGCGTGAGCAGTTCCGAGGGCGCTGCATATGGGCGTCAAGGGTGCATAGGCCGTCATCGCCTCGCACTACGTCGGTGTTGACCTCCAAGCCATCAGCGATGGCTACGTCTTGCCTGATGATGACGATGAGGCCGATGAGGTGGTGATGAAGCTGTTGGAGGCGGCGGAAGGCCCTAGCACGGCGCTGGCAATGTTGTTTGAAGAGGAGGTGGTCCCTCCCCCACCGTTTGCCGATGCTGGAGGTCCTGAGCCTTGACCTAGGCTCAAGTGGCCATGTAAATAGAGTAGGAATTAACTTTGTATCGTAACGCTTGTGGTCGTCGAGGCCTTTCTTTTAAAGTACTCGTGTTTCTTTAATCGTTTGTCTTGTATTTTCGAGCATCTGCCCTCTTGTTGTCTCTGATCTGATTTCTTTGCAAAAAACCTCCTTGGAGCCTAAGCCATCCCCTGGGCGAAAGATGGTGAGGGAGCGCTGTAGCCCAGAGGCTTAGGCCATCTCGCAACTCTACCAGCCTTCTGGCCCTGAGACGGGCTTTTGGTCCTTGGGGTTTTCACAATCGATTCGTCAGAGCGTGCTAGAGGGTTTGGCGTAGGAATTTTTTTGAAAAATGACTAAAAAATGGTGCGTGGGACTTAGGGGGAATCCCCCATCTAGTCCCCAAGGGAGATTCGGTTCTGCGGAGGCAGAGCTAAGTCTCCCTTACAGTGTCATCGTGTTGTCGAGACCAACGATAGGCTCGGGGGGGGGGGGGGTTCTCAAAAAATTAGAACAACTAAAGAACGCTTTTCAATTGTATTCCGAGAAACAATATATACAATGCTTGGGATTTTAAGGGTAAAAGCGACGTAGCTATTCTATATTCCAAGCGTTGGTGAAGATTTCACCCTTCTCGTTGGCTAGCTTGTAGGTTCCGGGCTTCAGCACTTGGACGATGATGTACGGTCCTTCCCATGGCGGGGTTAGCTTGTGGCGACCCTTGTTGCTCTGTGCCAGCCTCAACACTAGGTCGCCTACCTTCAAGTCTCGTCTTCGGATGCGCCGGGCCTAATAGCGCCATAGGGTTTGCTGATATTTAGCCGAGTGCAGCAGCGCGACGTCTCGGGCTTCCTCCAGTTGGTCGAGGGCGTCCTCTCGGGTGGTGCGGTTGCGTTGTTCGTTATAGGCCTGTAGCCTTAGGGAACCATATTCCAAGTCAGTGGAGAGGATGGCCTCGGCCCCATAGACCAAGAAGAAAGGCGTGAACCCCGTGGCTCGGCTTGGAGTGTTCCTCAGGCTCCAGATGACCGATGGAAGTTCGGCGAGCCATTTCTTACCAAACTTCTTCAACTGGTTGTAAATTTTTGGCTTGAGGCCTTGTAGGATCATGCTATTGGCATGCTCTACTTGGCCGTTGGTCCTTGGGTGTCCTATGGCCGACCAGGCCACACAGATGTGGTGGTCATCGCAGAACGTCAAGAATTTTTTGCCGGTGAACTATGTCCCATTGTCGGTGATGATGGTGTTAGGGACCCCAAACCTGTGGATAATGTTAGTGAAGAACAACACTGCTTGCTCAGATTTGATTCGATTGATCAGACGAGCCTTGATCCATTTGGAGAACTTATCGATTGCTACCAGTAGATGGGTGTAGCCCCCGGGGGCCTTTTGTAGAGGTCCGACCATGTCGAGCCCCCATACGGCGAACGACCACGTAATAGGGATGGTTTGGAGGGCCAGGGCCGGGAGGTGCGTCTGCCGAGCATAGTACTGGCATCCTTCATAGGAGCGTACTAGCTTGGTGATGTCGGCAACTGCCGTCAGCCAGTAGAACCCTTGGCGAAAAGCATTTCCGACGAGCGTCCGAGGCGCCGTATGGTGCCCGTAGGCCCCTGCGTGCAAGTCCCAAAGTAGGGCTTGGCCTACCTCAGTGGTGATGCATCGTTGAAGGACACCAGAGGGACTTCACCTGTATAATTCACCATTGCAGAGGACGTAAGTCTTGGCTCACTGCGCAAGTCGTCGGGCTACGGTCCTATCACTAGGAAGCTCCCCCCGAGCAAGCCAATCAAGGAATGGGATTCGCCAGTCCGCGTCCTAGTCGGTCTGGGGAGGCTCGGTGTTGACTTCCATGACCTCGAGCTTGCTCAAGAGAGTCTCAGCAGCAGAGGGGGCGTCGAGCCCCGTCGTGTGTTCGACAGGTGGGCCCTCCTCTACTACCAAGGTGTAGTCAATGGAAGGTTTGTGGAGGTCCCTGGCAAAGACGTTCGGGGGGACCAGAGCCTGTGCCAAGGCCATCTTTGCCAGTTCATCGACGGCCTCATTGTACTTCTGTGTGATGTGCTTTAGGTCGAGACCGTCGAACTTGTCTTCTAGGTGATGTGCCAACTTACAGTACGCCTCCATTTTGGGGTCAAGGCAGTTTGACTCCTTCATGACTTGATCGACGATGAGCTATGAGTCACCCCAGACGTCGAGACGCCGTACCCCAAGTTCGATGACGACCTACAAGCCATTGACAAGGGCCTCATACTCAACCGTGTTGTTGGAGGCGGCGAAGTGGAGCCGCACCATGTAGCGCATGTGTACTCCGAGGGGCGAGATGAAGAGGAGACTCACGCCTACCCCGGTCTTCGTCAGAGACCCATTGAAGTACATGGTCCAGCATTCTGTCTAGATTTGAGTAGGTGGCAATTGGGTGTCGGTCCACTCAGCCACAAAATCGGCCAAGACCTAAGACTTAATTGCTTTCTGAGGTGCAAAAGTCAAGGCTTCCCCCATAAGCTCGATGGCCCACTTGGCTATCCTACCTGAGGCTTCCCGGTTATGGATAATCTCTCCCAAGGGGAAAGATGATGCCATGGTCACTGGGTGGGACTCGAAGTAGTGACGCAGCTTGCGCCGGGCCAGGACTATGGCGTAGACCAGCTTCTGGATGTGGGGGTAGTGTGTTTTGGTCTTGAAGAGTACTTCGCTGATGAAGTAGACAAGTCGTTGGATGGGTAGAGCATGCCCCTCTTCCTACCTCTCTACTACTACGACAGCGCTGGCCACTTGGGTCGTTGCGGCGACGTAGAGTAAAAGGACCTCATCTCTGGCTAGCGGTACCAGGACGGGAGGATTGGTGAGCAGTGCTTTGAGCTTGGTGAGGGCTTCTTTGGCCTCGGGGGTCCAGGAAAAGCGTTTGGATTTTCTCAAGAGGCGGTATAGGGGCAAGCCTTTTTCATCGAGGCACAAGATGAAGCGGCTCAGGGCCGTAAGACATCCCATGACCCTCTACACTCCTTTGAGGTCTTTGATTGGTCCCATGCTGGTTACGGCCGAGACCTTCTTTGGGTTGGTTTCGATGCCATGTTCCGAGACTATGAATCCCAAGAGCATGCCTCGGGGGACCCCGAACACACACTTCTCGGGATTGAGCTTGATGCCCTTCTCTCTAAGGCATTTGAAGGCTATCTTCAAGTCATTGACGAGATCCTCGGTCTTTCTAGTCTTGACCACGATGTCATCCACATAAGCCTCAACGGTTCTCCCAATGTGGTCGCCAAAGACCTTGGTCATGCACCACTGGTACGTGGCCCCTGCATTTCTGAGGCCGAAAGGCATAGTCACGTAGCAGTACATGCCGAATGGGGTGTTGAAAGAAGTCACAAGCTGGTCGGACTTTTTCATCTTAATTTGATGGTAACCAGAATACGCATCAAGGAAAGACAGGGTCTCGCACCCCGCAATAGAGTCAACGATCTGATCGATTCGAGTAATGGGAAGGGGACTTTTGGACAGGCTTTATTCAAACCGGTGTAGTCTACACACATCCTCCATTTCCCATTTTTCTTCTTAACTAATATGGGGTTAGCCAACCACTCTGGATGGGACACTTCCTTGATGAACCCGGCCGCCAAGAGTTTCTGTACCTCCTCGCCAATGGCCCTATGCTTTTCCTCATTGAATCGGTGCAAGCATTGCTTCACCGGTCTAGAGCCGGCCCGGATGTCCAAGGCGTTCTTGGTGACCTCCCTCGGTATGCCCAGCATGTCCAAGGGACTCCATGCGAACATGTCGCCATTCACACGGAGGAAGTTGATGAGCACGGCCTCCTATTTGATGTCGAGGGTGGCGCTGATCCTCAGTGCCCGGTTGTCTGGGCAGGCGGGGTCGACCAGGACGAGCTTGATGGCCTCCGCGGGCTTGAACGCCCCTGCACAACGCTTGGAATCAGGCACCTCACCACTGAGTTGGTCAAGGTTGGCGATGAGGGTCTCGGCCTCCGCGAGAGCCTTGGCATACTTGATGCACTCAACGTCGTAGTCATATGCATGTTCATACGTGGACTTAATCATGATGACACCGTTGGGACCAGGCATCTTGAGCTTGAGGTAGGTATAGTTGGGGACCGCCATGAACTTGGCATAGCACGGCTACCCTAGGATGGCATGGTAGGTTCCCCTAAACCCAACCACCTCGAAGGTAAGGACCTCCTTGCGGTAGTTGGAGGGGGTGCCGAAGCAAACGGGAAGGTCGATGCACCCGAGGGGTCGCGTGCATTTCCTTGGCACGATGCCGTGGAAAGGTGCGGCGTCGCCTCGGAGCCTTGACCAGTCAATCTCCAATAGCTCTAGGGTGTTGGCGTAGAGGATGTTGAGGCCGCTGCCTCCGTCCATCAAAACCTTGGTGAGTCAAGTGTTGCCGATGATCGGGTCGACAACAAGTGGGTACTGCCCAGGATTCAGAACATGGTCGGGGTGGTCATCCCGATCGAAGGTGATTGCTTCTCGAGTCTAGTCGAGGTATCGGGGAGTGGCTACCTTAACTAAGAAGACCTCTTGGCATTCCCTCTTTTGCTGACACGCAGTAAGGCACGCCGAGGGTCCACCAAAGATCATGAAGGCGATGTGTACCTCGGGGAACCCTTCGTCCTTGTCGTCGTCCTGGTCGCCGGTGCCTTTCTGCTTGGCATCGTCATCGGGGAGGCTGAGCCTGGCATAGTATCGCCACAGCATGGAGCAATCCTCAAGGGTGTGCTTTACCAGGCCCTGGTGGTAAGGGCAGGGTTTCTTAAGCATGTCGTCAAAGGGCCTGGGGCCCCTAGGGCCTCGGGGATTCTTACGCTCTGCGGTCGTGACTAGATCGGCCTCGAGGATGGCCTGCTTCCTCTGGTGACCCTTTTTCTTTCTTTTGGGGAGGTGGGGAACCAAGGCCTCGAGGGCCTCATCCCTCCGCTTCCCCTTGGTGTCGTTCTCGGGGAAGATGGCCCCTATAGCCTCTTCGCCCGAGGTGAAGTTGGTGGCAATGTCGAGGAGCGCGGCAGCCGAGCGCGGCATGTTCTGGCCTAACTCTCAGACCAAGTCTCGGCAGGTGGTGCCAGAGAGGAAAGCCTGGACGATCTCTGAGTCGCCGACGCTGGGCAACTCGGTGCACTATTTAGAGAAGCACCGGATGAAGTCTCAGAAAGACTCGTCTAGTTTCTGGCAACAGCTCTTAAGGTCTTAGGAGTTTCTAGGGCGCACATATGTGCCCTGGAAATTCCCGATGAAGATCCTAACCAAGTCGCACCAGTCGTGTATCTGAGAGGGAGGAAGATGCTCGAGCCAGGCTCACGCCGAGTCTGACAAGAGTAAGGGGAGGTTGCGGATGATGAGCAGGTCGTCGTCGGCGCCACCTAGCTAACAAGCTAGGCGGTAATCGGCAAGCTAGAGTTCGGGATTGATCTTGTCGCTATACTTCGTGAGGTTGGCTAGTTGTCGAAACCGGGCTGGGAAATGTGCAACGCGGATGGCTCTGCTAAAGACCCAAGGACTAGGCGGTATAGGAGAAGGACTACGGTCCACCTCACTGTCATAACGGCCACCCCGATGTGGATGGTAGCCCTAGGCAGGCCCCTCATTGTCGTGGCATCGTCGCCTGCTGACTACCTCATGGTCTGCCTACACCTCGCGTTGGTTGTCGAGGCGGTCGAGTCACAAGGGGACCCCATGGGCTGTTAGCGCCTGAGCAGGCTTGGGACGAACCAAGGCCTCCCTATCCTGCCGATGCGGTGCCAAGGGGAGGTCCAAGGTGGCTCCGCGCTGCCAGGAGGCGGAACTCTTGGCTTGCTACACCACGGTGGTCTTGAGGAGATCTCGGAGCTCGCCGCGGACCTGACACCCTTCTGTGGTAGAAGGCTCGGGCATTGCGTGCACTAGCATTGCTGCAGCCATGATATTCTGGCTAGCGCGATCGAAGATTGGGGGACGATCATCCCCTTTGTCATCGTTGATGCAGTGGTGTATGTCGCAGGCCCACCGCCGGGCTCCTCTGCTGTCACCGCAGCCCTACTGCTCCTGTTCGAGTGTTTTGGAGCTATTGCAGAAGGAGTCGATCTTGCTCGACCTTGGCCTGAAGCTCACGGAGCAGCTCTAGGTCCGGGCGCCGAAATTGTCCAAGGGCAAGGTTCTCATTCTGTGCTGCCGATGGGACAATGCGTGAAGGCGTGGCATCACCCGTTCCCTGATGAAGCGGAGTATGGTTGCCTACCCCCTCGTCCTTGTCGCCCATGCTTGGCATCCTAAGTCTGATGTGGAAGCACTCATGAGTGGGATCGTAAGTACCTTCATTATCAGAATCAGAGTAGCCAAAGCAATAGTCACTTGCTGCCAAGAAGTGGCGCATGGCTTCATGGTTGTGGAGGTCGGAGAAGTCCGCTCCGGCCCATGCCTCGGCCTCCTCCGAGGAGTCGGCGTGGGTGTGGGTCGACGCGGTGGTGTTAAAGTCGAGAGCGAAGCGCTGGCGGCGCCCTAAGAGATCCGCGTGAGCAGAAGCATAGGCGTAAGCATAAGAGGCGGCGGCATTTCTCAACCCGAAGGGGTATGGAGATGGTGCCATTGCCGGGCTCTGCTCCGCTGGAGTTGGCTCCTCAGGGAGTGGTGGAGCAGAGCTTGATGTCGGGGCGTCACCGGGTGCCACTGGCATTTTCCCTTGTCTAGGCTCAGGCTAGATAGGTCCCCAACTAGGGACCTTGCGCCAACAGCTGGTCGTAGGATACCGGCGGAGAGCGGTGAGTCGCCCTAGGTTCGCGTAGCATTGGGGCGATCCTGCTCGCGTCGTGCCCGGCGAGCACGGCGAGAGCGATCACCCGAGCGCCGCCTGCGCCTGGGCTATTGGTGCATGACGTCGTCGTCGGCAAGCGGGGCTTAGGGTGTAAGGAGTACCATGTCGTACTTGTGCCCTAGAGACATGAACTCCAGGCTCCCAAACCAGACCACCATGCCAAGACGCAGCGGTCGTACAGGGTCTGCCATCCGAAACTTGTTGGGATGATGAAACTGACATGCAGCCGTCCCCTACCTAACGCGCCAACTGTCGATGTTTCAGACCAGGGGATCCTCAACCAACTAGTAAATTTGTACTATGCGTTCCTGATCCCAGATGGTGATGCAAAGAGACACAAGGTTTATACTGGTTCAGGCAATCGGTGCCCTACATCCAGTCCGAGAGATCAATCTTGTATTCCTTGCACCAAAGTGCTTGTAGTAGGGGGTTACAAGCTAGGTGAGAGAGGGAGCTAGTCCCAGGTCTCGGCGTGGAGTGATGCGGACTGCTTGAGATGTTGCTCTTAGGTAGTAGGGATGTGTGTTTTATAGGGTGTTCCTTTGGTGGGCGCCTGTGTCCTCCCTTATAAATGGCCCAAGTCCTTTCCTTTTATAGTTGAAGGGAGGACCAGGGTAGTACACGTGCTAACTATATGGCGTCGTGCGAATGGAGGCGGTGTGTCCGAGCCCTATAGTCTGTTGCTGTGGTGGCATGGTCGTCGGAGTGGTCCGTCCTTGAAGCGCTGGGGCGACGTGCTGGTCACATCCGATCCTATGCGTCATGGGAGCTCTAGGGCTACCTCAAAGCGGGCACGGCGGTCAGTGTGCGGGTCACTGTGGGTTGACTGCGCGCGAGGCCGATGCTCGGTTTGGTGCCAAGGCCGAACCATGGTGGGGGTCTTGGTAGATGTGAATCTCGAGATGGCAAAGGCCCTGATTAGGGTGCCGAGGCTCGGAGGGAGCGGTCGGTCTGGTACGCTAGTTCGGAGGCGATGATGACCCGAGCTAGACTTCCCATGCCGCGTTGTCTTCGGGGCGGGTGTTATGGGGCACAGCGTAGTGCCGGCGCTGATCGTGGGCACAGCGCCAGAACATAGTGGCCGGTAATCCCCGCCATGCCTTGTCTTAGTCGGTATGGTGTTGATGCGACTCCTTGTCTCGTCGGCCACTCCGTGGTGTCGAGCCATCGTCCGGCTGAGATTGCGGGAGTGGTTGACACATTAATAGGACGTGACATGCTGTCGGGAAGACTGGTCAAGGCAGGAGTGATGGGTTATTGACAAGCCAGCCTCAGGCGATACGGAGAATAGCTGTCTCATTCGAGGCTGTATGCATGGGGCCTCGGGCGAGACAGAGATTGGGATCCTTGCTGAGGCCTCTCGCGAGAGGCCTCGCGCGAGGCAGAGATTTCATCAGGGTGTCGAGACCTCCCGTGCGAGGCCTCAGGCGAGGCGGAGAGCCGGTGGGTTTGGACAGGGCTGGTGGTGAACCCATGGCTTACCTTCTAGCTTTGTCGTTGACGGGATTTAAGTGACTCTTTTAGTGGACGCTCAGGGCACCCTGTTTTATGGTACCCGACAGATGCCAATCTTGATCTTATTTGCACACCTCTTGAAATCTCTCCAATTATAGTGTCCAAAGGATGATCTCTTGCAATATTGGTTGGTTGAAGCATTGGAACTTGATTGCTTGCACTTGCTTGATCATTGGGTTGAGATGATGTACTAGCCACTTGATCTTGTTCATTGTCATGAGATCCACTTGCACTATCTTGATTTGTATCATCTTGCACATTTGAGTTAGAGAGCACTTGCACTTGATCATCTTCATCATCATTTACTTGCCTAGGCCTCAATTCACCAATATTCATGTTCTTCATGGCATTTGAAAGTTGAATGCCTCTAACATCTTCTAAGTTTTCATTCTCTTCTTATGAACCCTTGGTTTCATCAAATTCAACATCATGAACTTTCTCAAGAGTACCACTATCCAAATTCCAAACTCTATATGCTTTGCTTGTAGTGGAATAGCCAAGTAGGAATCCTTCATCATATTTCTTGTCAAACTTGCCCAATCTTGTGCCTTTCTTCAAGATATAGTATTTGCAACCAAAGACCCGAAAATATACAATGTTGGGCTTTCTACCATTCAAGAGCTCATATGGTGTCTTTTCTTTCAATCGGTGACAATAGAGGCGGTTGCTACAATAGCAAGCCATGTTGATAGCTTCGGCCCAAAAGGATTGACTCACATTGTACTCACTAAGCATAGACCTTGCCATATCAATAAGTGTTTTATTCTTCCTCTCAACAAGGCCATTTGATTATGGAGTGTACTTGGCCAAGAATTGATGTCTAATTCCAAATTCATCACATAACTCATCAATTCTAGTGTTCTTGAACTCACTACCATTGTCACTTCTAACTCTCTTGATGGTTGTTTTAAACTCATTGTGAATGCCCTTGACAAATGATTTGAATGTTGCAAACACATCACTTTTGTCCACTAAAAAGAATACCCATGTGTATCTAGTGTAGTTATCCACTATCACAAAGCCATATTTATTTCCACCGATACTAGTGTATTGTGTTGGCCCAAACAAATCCATGTGCAATAACTCAAATGCTTTACTAGTGCTCATCATGCTTTTCTTAGGATGGGTGTTTTCAACTTGTTTGTCGGCTTGACAAGAGCTACAAAGCTTATCCTATTCAAATACAACATCTTTCAAGCCTTTAACTAAGTCATGCTTAACTAATCTATTCAATTGTTTCATTCCAATATGACCAAGCCTTCTATGCCATAACCAACCCATGCTAGACTTAGTGAACAAGCATGTACATAATCTAGCTTCACTAGCATTGAAATCAACCAAGTATATATTTTCATATCTAAAGCCTTTGAAGATCAAGTTAGAGCCATCTACACTTATGATCTCTATATCATCTACCCCAAATATGCATTTGAATCCAAGATCACACAATTGAGCCACGGATAGCAAATTGAAGTTCAAGCTTTCTACTAGCAACACATTTGATATGCTCATGTCATTGGATATTGCAATCTTACCAAGCCCTTTGACCTTGCCTTTGCCATTATCACCAAATGTGATACTATCATAACCATTATTGCCATTGGTGTTGATTGAGTTGAACATTCTTGCATCACCGGTCATGTGTTGAGTGCACCCACTATCAAGAACCCAATGCCTTCCTTTGGCTTTGTAATTGACCTACAAAAGAAGATCAATTCCTTTTAGGTACCTAAACTTGCTTGGGCCCTTGAAGGTTAGTCACTAAGCTCTTTAGTACCCAAATGGCTTTCTTCTTTGAGCCCATCCATGGTTTACCAATGAACTTAGCCTTTACACCATTTGTACCTCTAGTGAGCATATAGCATGAATCAAGCTTAATGGAGGATACATTAGCATTTTTGCTCTTGTTTTTATATTCTTGCTCTTTGTGACCAACTTGCTTGCAACTAGTGCAAAACCGACCATTGTTCTTCACAAAACTAGTCTTGTGAGGAGCAAAGGTCGCTTTGCCTTTCTTGGGGATATAGCCCAATCCCTCTTTGTAGAGAGAAGCTCTTTGGCTACCCAAGCACATAAGCAAGCGGTCCTCACCACCATAAGCCTTAGCTAAGGTGTGAGTAAGCTTAGTGACCTCCTTCTTGAGGTTCTCATTCTCAACCACTAGTAAGGCATCATAAGTGAAATCATCACTACTAGATGAGGTAGAAGTGGAAGTACTACACGAAGGGGTAGTAGGAGCAACAATGATAGGCATAGATAGTGATTCATCAATTATGTCACAAGTTAAACCTATATCACAAGTTTCAACATGCTTCTTTTTATCTTGTTCATTAAGCAAAGAAGAATGAGATTTTTTAAGCTTTTTGTGAGCTTTGCCAAGCTTCTCATGAGCTTCCTCTAGCTTCTCATGAGTTGCTTTGAGCTCATCAAGGGCTTGCTTAAGGGCTTTTACCTCCTTATTCAAGCTCTTGCATTCTCTTCTCTTAATGTCAAAGTGTTTTTTAGCATCTTCTAACATGTCAAATAATTCATCCTTAGTAGGTTCATCATTATCACTATCACTATCATTTTCATTTTCATCATCATATTCTTCATCACTTTCATCATCACGAGATTGTACCTTAGTGGCCTTAGCCATGAAGCATGATGAAGATTCGAAGAGAGAAGGCTTCTCATTGATGGCAATGCTTGCAAGAACCTTCTTCTTGGTGGTCTTGTGATCATCACTATCATCATCATCATCACTTGAGGAGGCATCACTATCCCAAGTGACTACATATGAACCACCCTTCTTCTTCTTGAAGGCCATCTTGTCCTTCTTCTCTTTCTTTTCCTTCTTGTCCTTCTTGTTCTTCTTGTTGTCATCATCATTGTCACTATTGTATGGGCATTGAGCAATAAGATGATCTTTGCTTCCACACTTGAAGCACCTTCTTGACTCTTCTTTGTTTTTGGATGAGAACTTCTTCCTTCTAGCACGGTAGTCCTTCTTCACCATGAATTTGCCAAATCTCTTGACAAATAGAGCCATCTTCTCATCATCATCATCATCCCAAGATTCATCTTCTTCACTTGATGTTTCTTGCATAGCTTTGCCCTTGGATGATGTGGCTTTGAATGCCATGCTCTTCTTCTTGTCATCCTTCTTGTCATCTTTCTTCTCCTTCTTTTCTTCCTTCTCATCATCATCTCTATATGCATCACCGGTCATGATATCTCCCAAGATTTGGTTTGGTGTCATTGTGTTCAAACCGGTCCTCACTAGTAAGGTGACCAACATGCCAAATCTTGCGGGCAAACATCTCAAGAACTTATTGGAGAAGTCCTTGTCCTCTATCTTCTCACCAAGTGCTTTGAGATCATTGACAATCACTTTCATCTGATGGAACATGTCTGGCACACTCTCATCTTCCTTCATCTTGAAGCTTGCAAACTTCTCTTTGAGAATATATGCCTTTGCACCCTTCATGGCTTGAGTGCCCTCAAATGATTCTTCCAATTTCTTCCAAGCTTCATGAGCCATCTCAATATTCTTGATTTGCTCAAATGTTCTCACATCAATTGCATCATAAATGGCACTTAGAGCAATGTCATTATTTTGGAGAAGCACTTCTTCGGCTGCGGTGGGATTTTCTGGATCATCAATCTCAATTTTTGTTTCTACTACCTTTCAAACCTTCCTATTGATTAACTTGATATAAGTTGTCATCTTGGTCTTCCAATAGGAATAGTTGGTGCCATCAAATTGGGGTGGCTTCTTGGTGTTGTTGATTTGAGCCATTTTAACACCGAAGGTTGTTAAGCCTCAAATAACGGTGACCTCGGCTCCGATACCACTTGAAAGGTCCTAATGGCTAGAGGGGGGGGTGAATAGCCTAATAAAATTTCTACAACAATACTTAACAAAAATAGTTAGACAATTATAAGGCGAAGCAAGTGTTGCGCTAGCCTACTCAAAATGCAAGCCACCTACCACAATTCTAGTTTAGATAGTGTCGATTCACACAAGAGGTATGACACTACCCTATGTTAGTATGTTCTCAAAGGCTAACTAAAGAGCCACACCAACCAAGCAAGCAAGCTCTCACAACTAGTTACACTAAAGAGCTTGTCAACTAGTTTGCGATAATATAAAGAGAGTGATCAAGAAGATTATACCGCCGTGAAGATGAATGAACCAATCAATCACAAGGATGAATAACAATGAAGACCAATCATCTCAGAATCAATGATGAACACAATGATTTTTACCGAGGTTCACTTGCTTGCCGACAAGCTAGTCCTCGTTGTGGCGATTCACTCACTTGGAGGTTCATGCGCTAATTGGCTTCACACGCCAAACCCTCAATAGGGTGCCGCACAACCAGTACAAGATAAGAATCACACAAGCCACAAGCAATCCACTAGAGTACCTTTTGGCTCTCCGCTGGGGAAAGGTCAAGAACCCCTCACAATCATCACAATCGGAGCCGAAGACAATCACCACCCTCCGCTCAACGATCCTCGCTGCTCCAAGCCATCTAGGTGGTGGCAACCACCAAGAGTAACAATTGAAATCTGTAGCGAAACACGAACACCAAGTGCCTCTAAATGCAATCACTCAAGCAATGCACTTGGATTCACTCCCAATCTCACTACGATGATGAATCAATGACGAAGATGAGTGGAAGGGCTTTGGCTAAGCTCACAAGGTTGCTATGTAAATGAAAATAGCCAAAGATGTGAGCCATAGCCGGCCATGGGGCTTAAATAGAAGCCCCCACGAAATAGAGCCGTTATACCCCTTCACTGGGCATAACGCGGGCTGACCGGACGCTGCAGTCCAACTGACCGGACGCAGCACTAGACGCGAATACCGGACGCGTTCGGTCGCTATACCGGACGTGCCCGGTAGCTGCTAGACCGCCATGTGTCCAACCATTGCCTCCAACGGCTCTCTGACACGACGATCGGACGCTCAGCACGAAACGGCCGGACGCACAGCCACTGAGTCCGATCGAGTCCAGTGAGCCTCTAGGGCCGACCGGACGCATCGGTCGAGTACAGTAAGTACCCTTGCCTAACCGGACGCGTCCGGTGGTACCGGACCAGACGCTGCCAGCGTTCGATCGGCTGCTCTGCCGTATACTGCCTTTTCTGATTCACACCAGACGCGTCCGGTGTGGCGACTGGAGGCGTTCAGTCGCTGAGTCTATCGCCAAAACACTGGACGTGTTCGATCAACATACCGGACGCGTCCGGTCACTCTGTAACCAGCGCGACTAACTCCTCTTCGACTCTATCTTTTTCACCCTTGCTCAAATATGCCAACCACCAAGTGTATCACCTTATGCACATGTGTTAGCATATTTTCACAAACATTTTCAAGGGTGTTAGCACTCCACTAGATCCTAAATGCATATGCAATGAGTTAGAGCGTCTAGTGGCACTTTGATAACCGCATTTCGATACGAGTTTCACCCCTCTTAATAGTACGGCTATCAAACCTAAATGTGATCACACTCTCTAAGTGTCTTGATCACCAAAATAAAATAGCTCCTATGGTTTATACCTTTGCCTTGAGCTTTTTGTTTTTCTCTTTCTTCTTTCTAAGTCCAAGCACTTGATCATCATCATGTTATGATCTTCATTTGCTTCACCACTTGGAATGTGTTACCTATCTCATGATCACTTGATAAACTAGGTTAGCACTTAGGGTTTCATCAATTCACCAAAACCAAACTAGAGCTTTCAGCCTTCCTATGCATTACAGGAAGTTATATAATAAGGATTGGAAATTAATTGAAGAAAGAATTGAAAAGAAGTTAAGTGGGTGGAAAGGAAAACATTTATCATATGGGGGTAGATTAGTGTTAATCAATTCTGTTTTGTCAAGCTTACCTATGTTCATGATGTCTTTCTTTGAAGTCCCGAGAGGTGTTCTAAAAAAGATTGAATATTTTAGATCAAGGTTTTTTGGCAAAATTATGAGCACAAAAGGAAATATAGACTGGCAAAGTGGAATGTTTTGTGCCAACCAAAAGAGCAAGGTGGTTTAGGAATTCAAAATCTAGATTTACAAAATAAGTGTCTTTTAAGTAAATGGCTTTTCAAACTTTGCAACGAGGAGGACACTTGGCAGGAGTTAATAAGGAACAAGTACCTAAAGAACAAGACTCTTAATCAAATTGAAAAAATGGGTTTTCGTAATTTTGGAATGGTTTGCTGGGACTCAAAGACATTTTCTTAAGTGTTGGATAGTTTAAACTACTAGACAATGGAACTCAAATTAGATTTTAGGAAGACAAATGGTTGGGCTTCCAAGCCTTGAAAATCCAATACCCGAATTTATTTAATATAGTGCGGAAGAAACAAGCAACGATGGCTGATGTACTTAATTCCACCCCTCTCAATGTGTCTTTTAGAAGGGCATTTGTTGGGAACAAGCTGTTGGAATGGTAAAGTCTAGTTGCGAGAGTTGCTTTTATTAACTTAAATGAGGGTCGAGATACTTTCATCTGGAACTTAAATAATAATGGCTTGTTTTCTGTTACATCCATGTATAAATACCTAGTCAATAATGGGATTAAGGTTACCCAAAAAATTTGGCAAATGAAAGTGCCCCTGAAGATTAAGATTTTTCTTTGGTTCTTAAAGAAGGGGGTGATACTAACAAAAGACAATCTTGCTAGAAGAAATTGACGTGTTGTATTTGTAGCATACCTGAAACTATCCAACACTTATTTTTTGATTCCCATTATGCAGGTTGTTTTGGCGTGTTGTATTTGTTTTGTTTGGCATTAATCCTTAAAGGTACACGAACCATCTTTTCAATAGTTGGTCTAAGCTAGGAGGTTCCAACCATAATCATCTTTTACTGACTGGGGCTATGGCATTTTGCTGCGTAATATGGATCACAAGGAACGATGTGATTTTTGATAAATGTCACCCAAAAACTTTTTTGCAGGTTCTTTTTAGAGGAACATACTGGTTACGGTTTTGGGCTCTATTGCAGCGCTCGGATGACGGCAAGGAACGGATTCTTGACGCTTGCAAGCTACTAGAATCGAGAGCCGTGGAGTTCTTCACATCGCATGGATGGTCTTTCATTTACCGTCTTAGACTTTAGTTTTGAACATGTAATAAGTTTTAGTTATGGGTGCGCTACTATAATAAGTTTGGACTGATGCTTTTTCTTTTTAGAAGAAGGCTGAAGCCAGAAATTTTCCAATTTCTAAAAAACAAATTACAGGACCCCTGGCCCTACCCCTACGCACACAGTGCTCCAGTGAACCGTGAGTACGGGTGGGTGGGTGGGTCGACGCTGACTGTGCATAACTGCATACGCACGCCCGTACGGGCGTGGGCACGCTCCGTGCGAGACGAGATGTCGAGGTCGAGGCGACTAGGCGAGGCCGCGAGGGCCGAGGGCCCCTCCGTGCTGCTCCCTGCCGGACTGCCCGGCAGCCCCGCCCCCGGCGGTGTCAGCCGCGGCCGCTCTGGGTTTGGGGCCGGCCGGCCGTGTGGTTCTTCTGGCTGTCGCGTCTCCCGTCGCTGGAATATCCGCGCCGCGCGTCGATCGTCAAACTTCCAACATGTGAGCAGTGGCGTGGCCGTGGCCGTGGCGTCCCATCACTTGGTTCGTTGTTGTGCCGTGCGGCCGCCTCGCCGCTGAGTTTCTAGGACTGCTGTGTATGGGCATGCATGCATGGAGATGGTGCGGTGGACCACCAAGCAACTAGGCTGACGTGCTGCTTGCGTCGGTTTTTAAATTCGTAGCGAGTGACAGCGTTTTGGCCAAGATTCCCCGTTCCTTGTATGTATAAACCTTTTTAAAATAAATTTTAAAACTAATCCTAGTCTATTTTTAAAAAAAAATCTAACTTATTTGACCGCGTCAAACTTCCCGCCTTGCCACATGGGCACGCTTGTCATGGCAACGCTGCCACTTTGGCGGTCAGCACTCCGCTGACCTGCTGACATCCCCCCTACCGCGCCAACCCGCCTGGCGCGCCAGGGGTGCATACAGGCCTGTGTGCGGCCTTCCCTCCCTCGCTCCCCTCCTCATCTTTCTCCCTGTGTCACGTACGGTAGGACCGCTGGCCGTCGGTCGTATTCCGGCCCAAATCAGGTGATGGGACTGTGATGTGTATTGACTTCTCTGTGTGCATTTAATTTGTGAAAACTGTATTAGTTCCGTTCTCTTCGCTGAAAAAACAAATTGAAACATTGTTCCGACTAATTTATTGTGAGAGAAAAATACTGTTCCGGCTGAAAAAACAAACTGAAAAATACGGATTATAAGACAAACGAACATGGCTATTGTGTAATGTCTTTACTAATTTATTTGTGTTATTATTGTACCGCGGCAGCTGTTTTGAAAAACAAGAGTTACAATAGGACTTATGTGCTACGCTTGCCACGCTAGGCCGACAGGCACGGCCAAAGTGCACTGCCGCTCCAACCCGGCAGGTGTGGTAAGGTTGAAGCACCAGCCCGACTGGACGCGAAAGGGCTCTGTCGTCGCGCCAGCTGGCTTGGCACGACAAGGCTAGCAGGGTTGCTAAGTCAGTTTTAAGGTATTCTTAATTTCAGGTATACGCCACATGTCCTCCGTCTTTCAAAACATAGGGTACTAACAAATCAAATCTGCTAAAATTGCATGCCAACATGGATCTACATTGCAACTAAGGGATAAAAATATTATAGTATTGTCATATAAATTGCATCGTACATTACTTAAAAAAAATAAACGGTTGCAAAATGAATTTAATGTTTTCTAATTCATGAATATGACAACTTCAAATACCTTAGTTGATTAGGGACCTAGAGATTGAGGAATTGGTGTAGCCTTATACCACTATCCAATATATATATCCAAAGATCTCGAAGTGTTAAAGTACAACTAGAAGAGGTCTCCTCTTTGTCTTCCTCGATTGGAGTAGAGGATATTGATCGGAGCAGGGCGGGCGGCAGGAATCAGAGCTGAGAACAGCGGGCACCGTGCCAAGCCAGAAAGACTCCCGGCGCGGACCGGGGGCGCGACACCGATCGGGTGTCGCCTCCCGGTGTTCGCTAGGGCCCCCGGGCGCCCACATGCGCGCCACTCCGTCCGCCCGGCAAGCCCCGGCGCGCATCCACCGATGGATCAGTCACCCACAGGCGCCGCACACGCACCAGCACCACCAGCCTCATCGTTGTCCCCTTGCTCTTTTTGGAGTCTTATGTCGCGGACCGGCAGCTGCGACCTGCGAGTGCAACGTGCGTGTGTCGCGCTTTGCTTCCTCATCCTCTGTTCGAAAACGTCTAGATTCCCCCTCCCAATTCTTTAGGGGCCATAAGGCCAGCCGAGATCTGCATGTGTGCTGATCGCATCGCATCGCGTCGGATCGGATCGGATCGGTCGGTCACCGACTCACCGTCAACCAAACACGCGCACCACGGAATCCGTTTGAAAAATTCAAACGACGCCGCCATCGTTGCGTTGCGACGCTCGCGCTGCGCTGGCTCGGAAACGACACGGAGCTTCTCTTTTTTCTTGATGGTGATTGATTTGAGAACAGGCGGAATGTACATCGAGCTGCACTACTGTTTATGAACGGAAAAAACGATACGGAACGGGAAGAAATCTCTCCCTTCTTCCCCACACACTAGCTTATTGCAAGCAGGAAGAAGAACGACAGCAGAGAGAGGTCACGGACGCGATCGGAAGAACAGAGATCACAAAGGGCGAGGAATTAATGAGAACCTAATTAACAATCCCTATTAGCAGCACCGATTAATCGATCGGTCGGTTCACCTTCACCACCTCCTCTGCAGGAACAACACGTCGCGGTCCCGCTCGGCCGCCGCGGCGGCGGCGTCCGACGCGTGCTGCTCGAACCGGCTGACGACGGCGGCCCGGAAGTCGAACGCCTCCTTCGCCTGCGCGGCGCGGGTGTTGCACGGCTTGTGCGTCATGCCCACGCCGGCGCCGCCAGGGCTCGCGCGGGCCTCCAGGACCACCTCGCTCAGCGGCACCCGCTTCCGGGCCGGCTGCTGCTCCGGTGGCCGCTGCTTCGGCGCGCTCTGGGACCGGGACGACGACTTGGCCTCCGACGACTGCGTGCTCGACATGTACCCGGGGCAGTTGGGCGACCCCGCGGCGAGGTGGTGGCCGTAGTAGCCGACGTTGGCCCCCGCGCCACCGCCGCAGACGCTCTGGGCCGGGGTCGGCGGCGCGAACCGGGGCGTGCACTGCGCCGTCGCCGGCCGGGGATTCTCCGGCGCGCACCAGTCATAGTCCGGGAAGTGGCGCGACGTCGGCACCGCGATGCGCGGGGGCAGGTGGTGCTGGTGCTGGCACGGCGGCTGCAGCGGCGACGACACCGACTGCGCGTACCACTCGTCTTCGGTGCGCAGGGACGACGCGCGCGACCGGGGCCGCGCCGTGTCCATCTCCACGATCTTGGGGCTCCGGTCGTACCCGCCCCCGTACGACGCCGACTCGATGCTCGCGGACAGGCGCCGGCTGTACGCCGCCACGCCGTGCTCGCTGCGCGTGTCGTCCGCGTACCGCTCTTGCTGCCGACACAAGCAAACGGATTCGATTCCCTTCGTTAGACAACAGAGCCAGGGACTCTGTGGACTGCAGCTTGCTTCGCCGCAAAGGCACGGAGGGCTCGAGGTTGGTAGTTGACTTACCAGCGAGAAGCGCGGGCGGACGGCAGGGTGGTGGAGGTACGGGAGCGTCGGCAGGGCGCGGCAGCAGCGGGCGGCGCGGACGAGCGCCTGCATGCTCTGCAGCGTCGCCGCCGCCTTCCTCCGCACCAGGTAGCCGCGCACCAGCGCCTGCAGCTTCACCAGCGCCTTAAGCGCTCGCAGCGCCTTCTTCGCCTGCAACGAAAAGATTCATCAGACAAACCGGGTTAGCTTTGCGCGGAATTTGGATCGCAAGAAAAAAAAAACAAAGCTAAGCATGTGATAAGTACAGGGGAGGGGCAAAAAAGAATCTTTAGTGAACAGTGCAACAGTAATCAGACGAGAGCTGACTGTTGCATGGTCCCCTGTGCCGCTGTGCGCCTGTGCGTGAATGTGAATGTGTTGTTGTGGAGAGTGACCACAGAAGAGTGGAAAACGAAGGGATCAATCAACCGAGAAGAGAAAGCCAGCTAGCTAGCCACTGACCAAGAAGCCTCTGAAGGCAGTCTGGATCTTGACGGCGGCGCCGGCGCGGCCGCGGGGGTCGAGCACGGCCCCTCCCGCTCCGCCGCCGAAGACCGGGCCCTGGTTGGTGAGCCGGACGACCTCGACGGCGGCCTGCGCGGCGGCCACGGCCGCGTCCGCCGCCGCCGCGGTGGCCGCGGCCACGGCGATAGCGTGCTTGCTCTGCTGCCGCCCCGTGTCGTCGTACAGCGACTTGAGCCACGCGGCCTCGGCCGCCCGCGCGATCGCCGCGTTGCCGCCGACGGCGGCGGTGGCCTCGGCCGAGTCCCGCGACGACCTCGCGAAGCTCCAGCGCTTCCTGTCCGCGGTGGCTGGCGCCGGCGCCGGGGAGGCCCGCGGCCTATCCTGGTCCTTCCTCCCGCCGCCAAGCAAGCTGCGGAACCACCGCGCCGCCTTGCCCATCCCCGGAATTCGCAGCCGGCAAGAGAGGTTCGGCTCCGCTCCGCGCCGGCGCGCGCTCCAAGCTTAGCGGGACTGAGCTGCAGCTGAAGTGAGGGGGGTGATGAAATGAGGCGTTGGCAACGGCCGGCGGCGTTACAAAAAGATGGAGCCTGTGACTGCGAGTTTGAATAAGAGAGGGAAAGGAGGGGAGGAGCGGGTCTGGAATAAAAAGAAAGGAGGGGGGGCATTAGTGGACAAGAACACCAGATGTCCCGCCCGGAAAGATGCAGCGCAAGAAGGCAGAGACGACGGGTCCGGGGGGACCCTCTCACTCTCACTCACGCTAGTAGCTGAATATTCGTGTGTTTTTGGTGCGACGTGTAACTGGCTGACTGATGCCATACCAAGTAGCAACGCAAAGCTGCGCAAAGGAACGAGATGGACGACGGGATTAAAGAAATGCCGGCGTCGCCGTCCCAAATCCAAGAGGTTTTGAGTGTGCGTGCGCCCTAATGTTTTTTATAATTTAACCTTTTTTTAAGAAAAATTACATTTAACCTCCTTTGAGAAGTAAACTCATCTTTGAACTATGGGGATCGACGTCAGGACTCATGGCGTCGAGGTAACACGTCTCGGCCCCACAGATCTTGGCTCCGAGGTGTCTGGCCGAGATCCTAGTTGGCATTGACGTGGCCGGTACCTCGGCGCCAAGATCTGTGGCGCCGACCTCGGCGCCACGAACTTTGGCGCCGAGCATGGACGTTTGCGGCGCAAAGGGCTGGAGCGGCGCAGAGGCTGCGTGCCAGCCAGTGCCCTACGCTACCCCTCTAGGGCTTTGTCTCAGGAATCGCGAGAGAGAGAAGGAAGAGGAGAGGGCGCCTGCATGTGAGGATGAGGAAAGGTGCGGTCGATTTCTTTCTCTTTTTTCGGTGCAGGGTTTGTGCGGTAGTGGAGGATGCGGGCATGTGGCTGCTGCTGGTGGCCTCCTGCCGAAACGAGTGGAGGAGAGTGAAAGCGTGTTGGGATGAATTTTTCTTTCTTTTTATTTAACGATGAGCGCCCTGTTCGTTTGGGCTTGTTTGGCTGATAAGCCATGGCTGAAAGTACCGCTGGCTGATTTGGTGTGAGAGAAAAATATTGTTCATTGACTGAAAAAGTACGGCTTATAAACCAAACAAGCCCAAGCGAACAGGGCGGAGAAGTCTCATGCGTGAGCTGGCAACAGTCTGGCTGGTGCTGTTGGTGTGGGTCCCCCACCCTAGGCCTGGTGTAGTAGGCTGGTAGGCTACTTTAGCGTTTTTTGTGGGAAAAATTTTGAACTCGAATTGCGTTTTTTCATGGAACGGAGGGAGTAGCTCGCAGTCGCTGAGTCACACCCTTTTTGCCGGATTTTATTACATAATTAAAAATCTTCTTTTCCGTTTCTTTCTCCCCGGCCTGCCTTTTCAAGGACTACTAGTATACATTTTATTTATTCTCTCCTTGCTGCGCTGAAATGAAAAATAAAACACAGTTTGGCTTTTTATACCATGTATCTAGACATAGTGTACATCTAAGTACGTAGCAAAAAAATTATGTATGCGAAAAAACCAAAACCTCTTGTGATTCAGAACGAAGAGAGTACGATCAAAGAAGAAAAAGACACATTGAGGTCCATGCTCGTAAAAAGGCACCCATGGCAATATGTTCGGCTGGTATTAAAGCCGGCTGAAGCTGTTTTGTTCTGAGAGAAAAATACTGTAGATTGTAGCTGATAAGCCGACTGATAAGTTCAAGCGAACAGGCCGGACCTGCCTGGCTGCCTCTCACACTTCGACGGTGCTGCCATCTTGGCAGCCTGTCCAGCAAGAACTTTGATTGGTTGATATCGTGTTCTAATCTGGCTTCTCCATTACAAATATACAATGGCATAAGCACCCATGTTCAACTAGGGTTACCAATTTACAAAGCTAAACCAACAAAGAAAGAAACATAAGAAAGAGGCTGTAGCAGCAAAAGTAAACATCTTACACGGATTAAACAAAAATGACCAATTGGTCATCATAAAAGCCCTTCTACTTCTATGTTGTCAGTTTCCTTACATAAGTCCTCTAATCACTTTCCATATAACTGATTGTCTTTCAGGAACTTGACATCTCCCTCCTCCAACACAATTTTCCATTGTATATATAGGAAAGAAATAATTTTGTGGAAAAAATCATTAGAAGGCCTTGGGAACCTCTTTTCTACCCCTGTTTTGTTCCGAGTAGTCCATAGACTCCACAACATTATGGATAAAATGAAGAATTTGACATGATAGTTGCTACTCTGAAGCCTAGATCCAATAACCTCTTCTCCCATTCCCTCATCTCCTCCATCCCCAAGGGGTCTTCTGAAGCCTTTAATCTAGCCATCCCCTGCCCATCAACCCCCTAACCAAGCATTGTTCATCTTTGCATTCGTCAAATAAGGTGGCCGTGTGTTTACCGACTTGGCTTCAAAAGATATTGTTCGTTTGTCTATACAAAGTTATTTTGTATAAAAACGCAAGATTATCACTAGGTTTTTATTTATTTATTTTGTGCAAGTACAATCTTAGACCTTAGTTTGTCTTATTACGGAGAATGTCTTATAAAATTCTTTAAATGTATTATTATCATTTGATATATATACTGATCACATCATTAACTATGTAAGTGTCGGCATTTCGGGAGTTTGGCTCCAGAGCAACAACAACAAAAAAAAGTACGTATCTGTAGAGCCAAGCTAGAAAATTCCTTTTGCATCCGTGGCAGCTCAAATATAACAGCATATGCAACCAATCAGTCTGAACCTCCTACCCGCGAGCTTGACTGGCATATACAAACAAACAATTGCAGATGGTCCACTTCCGGCTCCTCTCCTCCTCATCCTTCGTCGTGCCGACGGATTGCGACGAGACAAGGCGCAAGTACGTACCAGTACCAGCAGCACAGCGTACGTATCGCCGGGGTATGTAAGCGGTGCAGGAGCGCAGGATATATATGTATAGGCTATAGAAGAGAGAGAGAGAGAGAGAGAGAGAGAGAAAGGGATGGAGCAGTAGCATAGAAGCGGTTAGACAGCGTGAGCGGTGAAGGGGGATCGATCGGAGGACGGAGCGCGTGCGTGTACGCGTGCTCAGCCCACTACGTGGCCAGCACAGGCGTACGAGGGGATCGGGTCGGGTCTTCGCTTCCGGGCCTGTGAAAAAAGCTAAGCGCGCGCCGTGACAGCAGCACCGCAGCAGCCGATTTTTTTTTTTAATTTTAACATTTTTTTAACTTAATTTTAAATGCCGCCCCTAAGGGTAGGCCACGAGGTGCGACGGCCGAGGGCCCAAGCGGAAGAGGGGCCCAAGCCCAGGTATATAAACCCTTGGTCCTATAGTCCATTAGCCATTAGCAAACTAATAAGAAGAGAGACATAGAACTAGGTAGGCGGTCCAAAAAGATAACATTGACATTTATTTCCAAGTTTTCTTTTCCCATGACCCTCGGGTAGAGAAGAGACGAGGAGTCACGCTGCACACAACACATTCTGATCGTGAGTTCGGGACGTGCGCCTTACACGCGTGGAGCTGGTGAGCCGCGCCGCCGCGAAGAGCTAGACTACCAGAGATACGGACACGGCGCACGAGGACGACGACCAGGCATGGCTCCACGGCGACGACATCTTGATTCTTTGCTTCTTATGAATTGCGATCACCGATTAGTTGTTTAGGCCCAAGGTATTTTTTCTTTTTTATTTTTAATTTAAATTAATTATTTGTATAGTATTTCAGACTTCTAGTACTTTGTACCCATATAGTTATATTTTTCTTCTAATTTACATGTTAGAATTTTATAATGTTACCTAAGAAATATTTGTCATGGGTGAGAAAAGAAAACGAATATATTATTTTTTTAATCTACATTATTCCTCGATAATTATCATACATCTACAAATATATTCCTTAATCTATATTGTTCCACGATAATTATCAGACATGTTAAATTAAAAATATGTTATTGAATTTGCTTTCGTTTTGCAAGTAAAATTAGCGCCTATATATTATAAGATTTTATACATGATCAAGAGAGGCCGTTACGATGAGATCGCCGAAGGGCCCTTAAAATCATAGGACCGGCACTGTCTAACACTCTCGGTTTTTTTTAAATTAACACTTTTGGCCGCGCCTATTGTTCTGGCGCGGCCAAATGTCTATGCCGCGCCATGCATGGTGGCGTGGCAGAGGGCTGACGTGGAGGCGACCAGAAACGCTGACCGCTGACGTGGCAGGGCTCTGTCGCGCCACCGATCTTAGTGCGGCAGTGCCACGCCCTGATCCTTGGCGCGGCAGAGTAGGGTATAACCTCCGCCGCGACCAGTCCCACTGCCTGAGCAGCAAAGCGGCCTAGGTGTCGCTCCCGCTACCGCCCGTCGCCAAACACGTCGGCCGCCGCGCCACGAACGGCGGCAGCCCGGCCCTCCATTGCCGTCTCCCTCCCTTCCCTTCCATTCCCCGGCCGCCTCCCTCCCTCCTCGTCCTAGTTCAAGGTAATGACGCACATTTTATTTTCGTTTGAATGATGGATAGGATATTATGAATGAAAGTTAAGGTTAGTAGGAAAATTATGTTTGGGAACTATGGTGAAGATATTAGTATGATTTTGTTAATGTTAAGGCTAATTATTTAGTTATAAGTATGTTTGTCATGTATATTTTTGTTGCTATAATTGTTGTTTATAATATTTTAGTTGCATTGCAAATGATTACATTTTACATTAATTTGCGTTGTTTTGATTGGTGTTTAATTTGAACCGTTTTATTAGATGGAAGACATGTTTCGGGGCAGTTATGGCGAAAACGGGGTCGTCCTAGAGAAATGTACCCCGACGGGTCTAGCAAAGATGCTCCCGTCCCTCCTGAACCCCCTGTCCCTAATTGTGACTGTGGTCGTCCGGCCGACGTGTTTCAATCGAGACATCCGGACAGAGCGACTCGTTGCTTCTACACGTGCAGTCGTTTTAATGTAAGTAATTGTTTCCGTATATTTTTCTTCTTCATTTGTATTACTAGGTTACTAATATTTTATTGAATTTTTATTGTGTAGGTCCATGAGAGGTGCTTTTCTTTCAGTGGATCGACGGTGCATACAAGTTTGACCTCAGGTACCTCCTTTTCGACGATTAGTGGAGAGGGCGACATCCACGAGAGCACTTCAAGCGGTGGGTTCCACCTCCCCCTAACCCCCCTCCAATGACGGCTAAGGAGAAGCACTTAGCCACAGTTAGACGACTCGAGGAACCTTCTCTGTGTCATTGCGGAGACCGAGCCGTGATAAACCCTAATAATACGTTAGAGTTTGTGTGTCCAAACAAACATGAAGTAAGTGCAAAGTGTATGTGTTGAAATGTTGAGCTATGTGTCATGTACTAATGTCACATTATTTAGGTGTATTCAATGGCGAAGTGTTGTTTCAAGGAGTGGTTGTATGGTCCTAAGAACAAATGGCCCGAAGGACCTCCAAAAGCAAAACAAAAGAAGAAAGAAAGGTTAATTTATAAAGCACCACTAATCAAGTGTGAATGTGGTGTTCATTCTAACTATGGTCTAGTCCCTTCGGAGCTTGAAATAGGTCATTATTGCGGCCATATGGTTGAGTACGAAGAGGTTCGTTATTTTTGTGGTAAACATGAAATCATATTTTGTTTCTTTTGCTAAGACATATATGATATAATATTTCTTTTGAACAGAGCACTAGGAAATGTAGGTGGAAAAGTTACGATGGTCAAGCTAAGTTCTTGGATGAACTGAAGAAGAGGCAACTAATTGAAAGGAAGAGGGGATATGGACCTGACTACGTCAACCTATTCGTTAAACATCACAAAGAAAAGATGCGTGAGTTTGCTAGACAGCGCGGTATTTATAACCCGATTGATGTTGGGCTTAACAAATGGGGATTGGAGAGACGGATGACGTTAGAGGAGAAGAGAGCAAGGAAGGAGGCAAGGGAGAAGACAAGAGTACAGATGCATGTCTTGAACGAGCATGTTGCTGCATTATATGCCAGTGAGTGCTTGAACGCCTATTTTCGTTGCCTGATTGTAAATGTAATATAATCACGTTGCTAACTGATTGCATTTTATACATGAAGAGATTGGATATAGCGAGGAACATGCTGCAGAGGTGGCTCGTGCAAGGTACGAGGAAAAGAAGTTAGATGAGCACAGAAAGCGAGCTGGTCGCACCGTTGAATCACCGATTGTGTTGTCTGATGAGGGGGACGAGGATGAGGATGAGGACGACACTGTCAGACTTAGTGAGCTAATTGCTGTAGCAGAGGCGGGCTTGCAGGCGGAGGAGGATGAGGACGACACTGCCAGACTGAGTGAGCTCATCGCTCTAGCAGAGGCGGGCTTGCAGGCGAAGGAGGATGAGGACAATAGTGGCAGACTGAGCGAGCTCATCGCTCTAGCAGAGGCGGGCTTATAGGTGGAGGAGGATGACGACGCGTTCTTCACTCAGGCCGCAGCGGCCGTAGATAAAGTGGAGGTCGCTTACTATAGGTGACAGGCAGGTCAAAGCAACGCAGGTGAGCCTAGCCACAGCAACAGGGTTGTGGTTAAGGATTGGTACTCGGACGACGAGTTGCTTACTCAGTATGTTTCTAACTGAGGATTTTTGATTGTGCCGTTTGTTAGTTCCATGGTTTATTAATGATCAATGTAGCCATGTAGTAGAAATTCTATTGTGCTGTCTTATATTCTATTTGAACTACTGATATATTATACCCATGTATCATGTACTCGGATTACCCATGATCGATCTTAAGTGATCACATCTGTTTGTATCATGTGTTCAAAATTTCTAAAATGAACGTAATCATTTGTCGAGCCATAGCCCACGACGCGTCTGTGCTGTACAAAACTATAGAACTACAAGCGGAGGTGGGCTTACAGACGGAGGTGCTGTACAAAACTACAAGTGCTGTACAAAACGAACATGAAGCAAATAAATGGACGATAAGTTGCCATACAACATTTTCATTGGTTTATGAGTTTACAAGTTTTCGACGACAATATTCGTTCGACATAAGTTTGACGTAATGAACTAAGTCCCACAACGTAATGAACCTTATCGTCCGGTACAAGAAGGGGGTCGTCGTACTCCACATTAAGAAGAGGGATCAGCTAGTGCGGCGTGGGAGGGGCCATCCTGTTACAAAATGATAAACAAAGGGTTGCAGTATTCAAATTAACAATTTTTAGATTAACATTATGCAGCATTGCAAAATTTGAACTACTTGTTATGCAATACGAACACAATATGAAATCACCTGCTGTCTTCTATGCCGGCTAGCCTTGTGGCCAGATTATTTGCAAACGGAGCAAAGATTTCTACCACGGGTCTTGTTGAAGTCTCCCCCGTCGTACATGTCTTCGCTGCACCCTCTCATAGCATCCATGTCCCCCTTCAGTCGCTTCTTCTTCCTCCTACCCTTTCCTACCTTCATTAGATCCGGATGCGACACGTAGTCATAACCATTATAAGGTGGCCACTGTGTTGGGTCAAGGTATGGCTCAAAGCTCATCTCCCAAATACTAACGGTGTTCGAACGGAGATACAAGGGTGACATATATGACAGATCCTCATAGTTGTATCCACGAACCCTACAGGCCGTGATCATATAAGAGCAAGGGACATCCATGATCTAAGGGACGTTGCAACTGACTCTACCTTTTCAAGATCAACTCGGTAGTTTCGTCCACCATAACGTTCACCGCCTAGGCTTGTGCCACCCTTGCCCCATACACTAAAGATATGGCGGCGGGATGCATACGGCTCAGCGGTGTGCTGCTTGGCCAATTCCTCGGCCTTCTTTAAATGTTTAGCTCCGGCCTTTCCAAAACGCCCTTGCTCAGCTATATTCCTCTGCGCAAGCTCCCACCTCTTCACAAAATATTCATTGCACTTATGAAAGGAGAACTCAACAATTCCAGACACAGGCAACGATCGAACTCCGGTGAATACACGGTTGAAGGACTCCGAGAAGTTAGTGGTCATAATGCCATACCTGAAACCCCCCTCGTCATAGGCTAACACCCACTGAGCCTTCTGTTCCATCTGTGCCTCTAACCAGGCCTTTCCCGCTGCATTTACCATCTTGTCTAGTTCTCTCTTTGTCTCCTTGAACTGGTGCTCTATACGTACACAACATAGAGCTTTTACCTTATCACATACCTCCTGCTTCCGTTGACGCCGCCAGAAATTAGCGGCAAAGTGTCTCATGCACCATCTATGTACTAGAGGCGGAAACCCATCTATATGCTCAGCTGCAGCATTAAGAAGCCCTGTGTGATAGTCAGAGATCAAACATATAGTGCGAGTTGGGCCAAGCACTTACACACGTAGAAGCCACATGAACCATGACCATGATTCATTGTTCTCTCCCTCTGCCAAAGCAAATGCCACGGGTACTATCTGGTCCTCAGGATCAACAGCAGCAACCATCATCAAGGTTGAAAGCTCTAGTTTGGTTTTGGTGAATTGATGAAACCCTAAGTGCTAACCTAGTTTATCAAGTGATCATGACATAGGTAGCACACTTCAAGTAGAAGAAGCTAATGAAGATCATAGCATGACAATGGTGATGGCATGGCGATGATCAAGGGCTTAAACTTGAAATGAAGAAAGAGAAAAACAAAAAGCTCAAGGCAAAGGTATAAACCATAGGAGCTATTTTGTTTTGGTGATCAAGACACTTAGAGAGTGTGATCACATTTAGGTTTGATAGCCGTACTATTAAGAGGGGTGAAACTCGTATCGGAATGCGGTTATCAAAGTGCCACTAGATGCTCTAACTCATTGCATATGCATTTAGGGTCTAGTGGAGTGCTAACACCCTTGAAAATATTTGTGAAAATATGCTAACACTTGTGCACAAGGTGTTTGTAGGGTTGAGATGGGTTTGGGTCCCTCTCTCCCTCCCGCCGAGCTTGCGAGGCGGGATTCGGCGCTTTTGGAAAAATGAAATGTCTATTTTCTATTGTGCCGGATGCAATATTCTTGGTGGTTGGCACAGTTGAGCAAGGGTGAAGAAGTTAGAGTTGAAATCGAGTTGGTCGCAAAGATGCCAGCGTCGGTCAACTGACCGGACGCTAGATCTGAATGCACCGGACGCTGGCAGGCTGCGTCCGGTCGCGCTGACGTACGGTGACACAGTAGCTGGAATGTGACCGGACGCTGGCTGCGTCCGATCGCATTCGACCGGACGCGTCCGGTCATGCTCGGGAGCTTACTGGAAACGACCGGACGCTGGGCCTTCAGCGTCCGGTCAGTTTATACCGGAGCGTCCGGTCAGGTCAAGTGACCGTTGGAATCAGGACACGTGGTCGTCTGCGAGCGACCGGACGCTGGGGTCCAGCGTCCGGTCAACACGACTGGAGCGTCCGGTCAGAACGCGTTTTGCCCAGTGAAGGGGTATAACGGCTCTATTTGATGGGGGCTCTATTTATAGCCCCATGGCCGGCTGTGGCTCACATCTTTTGGCCATTTTCATTGACATAGCAACCTTGTGAGCCTAGCCAAAGGACTCCCACTCATCTACATCATTGATTCATCATCATAGTGAGATTGGGAGTGATCCAAGTGCATTGCTTGAGTGATTGCATCTAGAGGCACTTAGTGATCGTGGTTCGCTGCGGATTTCGCTTGTTACTCTTGGTGGTTGCCGCCACCTAGACGGCTTGGAGCAGCGAGGATCGTCGAGCGGAGGTGGTGATTGTCTCCGGCTCCGATCGTGGTGATTGTGAGGGGTTCTTGACCTTGTCCCCGGCGGAGAGCCAAAAGGTACTTTAGTGAATTGCTCGTGGCTTGTGTGATCCTCATCTTGTGTTGGTTGTGCGGCACCCTATTGAGGGTTTGGCGTGTGAAGCCAATTAGCGCGTGAACCTCCAAGTGAGTGAATCGCCACAACGAGGACTAGCTTGCCGGCAAGCAAGTGAACCTCGGTAAAAATCATTGTGTTCATCATTTGATTCCGAGGTGATTGGTCTCCATTGTTATTCATCTTTGTGATTGATTGGTACTTCATCTACACGGCGGTATAACCATCCTAACCACTCTCTTTACTTTACCGTAAACTAGTTGACAAGCTCTTTAGTGTAGCTAGTTGTGAGAGCTTGCTTGCTTGGTTGGTGTGGCTCTTTAGTTAGCCTTTGAGAGCACACTAACATAGGGTATTGTCATTGCTCTTGTGTGAATTGACACTATCTAAACTATAATTGTGGTAGGTGGCTTGCATTTTGAGTAGGCTAGCGCAACACTCGCTTCGCCTCATAATTGTCTAACCATTTGGTTAAGTGTTGTTGTAGAAATTTTTATTAGGCTATTCACCCCCCCTCTAGCCATTAGGACCTTTCAAAGGTGCCTCTGTACTTTTTTGTCAGGAAAGTGCCATCCACAAGTACAACTGGCCGACAAAACTGAAATGCATGTTCCGTTTGCGCAAACGACCAAAACACACAATAGATGACATGCCTCAATGGGTCCCGAAAAAACATCCCTCCGGTGTCCACAAACCATTTCAAGCCAGGGTTGTAATAATGCATTGCACATAAGATGTGGGGCACCCTATTGTACGCTTCCTACCAAGTACCCCATCGAATCGTCAGAGCAATTTGCTTAGCACGCCAAGCATTTCTGTACGTCATATCGTACCTAACGAATCTAGATATGGACTGTTGTAAAGAAGACACCGAGATGTCGTTATTGTTATCAACGAGCCCCAATATATGATGGGTAAGGTAACGTGCAGTGAGCTGCTAATGATTTTCCTTCCCCTTTGTCTAGGCAAGTGTGGGGTTCATCAACTTTAGTTATCCTCCACTTGCCATCGCTCTGTCTGCTTCATGCATTTAACCTCCACAGACAACCGTTTTGCATATCAAATGGTACCTCAACTCCTGGTCCGAATGAGTGATGGTGTACGGTCTATGGTGGTACACAACATAGTTCTAAAGGAAGAGTTTCATCTCTGACATTGTGTTGAATATCATCCCCTTCCTAAGGGTTTTTGTCTTATGGTTATACAATGAATTCCTACACATCTGAAGATCGATATCATAAACTGCCATATCCGTCATGCTGGCATCCCTATAGTTCGAAACGCCCCTGAAAGGTACGTTCTTGGACCTTAGTTTCTCAAGCTCAGTCGCTGTGTAAGGTGGTGGTGGAACATACTGCTGCGCTTCGCTAATTCTGGCTCATGAATCATAAGGGATATCATCTGCAGCTAAATATGTGACTAGTCTATCCTAAGCATGGACACCTTGCAAAACCTCTGTTGGTACTGGTAATGACATAGTATGTACCGGTACTGGCATGGCATCAGCCGTTGTTGTCATAACATCTGTACCTCCATGGTCATCATCAGAATCGTCTGAATCACTACTAACTACATCACCGATCCTGTCCTCCTCCTGCTCCTCTTCTTCTCATTCGAACTCATTCACATCGAAGTCATTGTTTATACAGCCTACTGCAGTTGAATGAAACTGCTCCTGCATAAACTGACCGTCCAAATCCATATTATCCTGAGTTGCTTCCCCTTCAACCCCTAATCTTTTTCATTGCCTCCAAAACCATCCATGGATGGGCCAACCTAAACACCATGCATCCTGTACCCATTCTCCACCACCACCTCAGCCATGGGCACATTGAAACCTTGGAGAACCCAAGTGTAGCAGGACCAGTGAGCAGGATCATGCAAGGGCATGAGGACATAGTGTGCCCTAGTCTTTCCAATATGAAACATCCTCTTTAGTGTGAAATCACCGCTAAACTTTATATTCAAACGGACACAAAGGTCGTTGAAGCTAGGAGGTTCATCAAACCATTTCATTTCTTCTTCCATATCCTCAAACATACCATCCTCTCTCCTAACACTTCCTCCGTACAAAACTCTAACACAACAATCCATCTGCAGAAGCATTTCAAGAAACTTCATTAAATCGTCGAAATCATCGTACGTAATATCCATACTAACATTAATATATTTTCTAACTATAACTATACTAACTAATCAAATATTAACATCTATACAAGGCATACTATAACTCTACTAACTAAACTACCTAACTTTACTACCTATACTAACTTATTATATTACGTATATTAACTAAACTAACTAACTTTACTAACTATACTAACTATACTTTAATAATTTTACTAACTTTATTAACTGTGCTAACTATATTAGTGGAGTATCTCGTTGCAACGCGCAAGATCGGGCCGGGAGGCGTGGGCGCTGGGCAGCCGCTGTGCGTGACCGGAGGTTCTGGCCGAAGGGAGAGGCACGCCGGCGTGCAGGCGCGGCGGCCGCACCCAACGGTCAGCGGCCTGGCTGGCGTGGGCGGACGCGGCCGCGGCAGAAGGCGTGCACGGCGGCGGGTAGGCGCGGGCGCGGCGGCCAGCCTTGCTGCGCTACTCGGAGAACGGCGACTGCTCGAGCACACGGGCCACGGCGGAGGTTATACCCGGCTCTGCCGTGCCATGGATCAGGGCGCGGCACTGCCGCGCCAAGATCGGTGGCGCGGCAGAGCCCTGCCACATCAGCGGTCAGCGCTTCTGGTCGCCGCCACGTCAGCCCTCTGCCGCGCCACCATGCATGGCGCGGTACAGGCATTTGGCCGCGCCAGGGCAATAGGCGCGGCCAAAAGTGTTAGTTAAAAAAAACCCAAAGTGCTAGATTTAAAATTAAGTTCAAAAAAGTGTTAAAATTAAAAAAAAATCCAGCAGCCCTCGTTTGTAGCACGGGCGCCGCTTGCCGCGCCGGCCGGCCGGCGCCTCTCCCCGATCCGATCCCCGCCGTCTCGTGAACGCGACGCCACGCCACAACACTTTGACTTTTACAGGTCGTTTCGTACTCGTACCTCAGGTGCATGGGTTGCAAAAGCACGTAGCTGTACTGTAGCAGCACCAAGGCAGAGGCTGAGGCCACGGCCGGCCTCGGCAAGGCTGGGCTGGCTGTGGGCAGCCGCTGGCCACTGCTGCTCCTGCAAAGCAAAAGCGGCCGCGATGATGGCGCAAAAGGATCTTTGCGTGGACGTCACCCAGATAAAGGCTCCGGGGCGTACAATACAGTACAGGTGGTGGATGCACTGCACGGGGGCTCCCAGCAAAGCAAGCTACTACTGCTAGCAGTGCAGCTTTGAGCATCTCTCCTTTGTGTACACACGCACAGAGAAGAGAACCCCGCTCTCCTTTGTGTACACACGGCCGTACGGTAGTGGCATAGTGGGCACTCCGGCGTGTGTCTTGCAAAGCTGCAGCTTCCTTGGCGAAGGCGCGGTGGTGCATGGTGACGCACACAGACACAGTGCAGCGCTCCCATATCTGCCGGAGTAGCGCTGGTGTGGCGAGTGTTGTAATGGGTGTATACTTACTTTTTGGCGGCTCTCGGGTGTCACGTAGCGGTACGAATCCTGGGTTTGAACAAAAAGAAAGGAAGGAAGGGAGAACGGGCCCAGCCCAATCATGCGAATTTGAACCCGCAAGCCATCCCTCCATGCGGCAACAGGGCCTGCTCCGGGGAGGGAAATCCTCGGATCCATGGGATTCCGCACCGCACCGCCTCTTTACCCTTTGGGGTTCGCCCCGCCGAGGAGCAGCGGGGCCTGAATGCCCGCGCCACCAATCAGCGCCCCGGTCACGGTCAACCTGGCTGCTGGCCGCCTGGAGGTGCGTGCGCGCAGGGAGCCAGCCAGGGAGGGAAACCCAGGCCCACCTCGCCTCGCCTCGCGTGCACCGCGCGGCGGGCTTTTCCTAATCAAATGTACTGTAGTCCAATCCACCAGTAGGAATCCTATCCCTCACGGGCTCACGGCCCACGGCGAGGATCGGTGTGGCGCGCGGACCCATCGCCATCCGCGAACGCTGCTGGATCGGGGTCATCGAACTGCTGCGTCTGTGCGGACGCACCTCCGCGTGGCTACACTCGGAACCAACCAACGCTTTTCGTGGCCTCCGATGGTGTGGAGCGAAATGGGCCGGATGTTTGGTGCGATTTATCCCCTGAACCATCGACGTTTAGGGTAGGTTCTTTGAACAAAACTCTAATAAAAAACGGAATTTCTAATCATCAATCGACTGATTATTTTATTCGTCATCAGTCGATTCTTTTTGTGTGCTACGCTTTGTCGTTGTGGGCTGGCTTCTCACCGTGGGCCTAATTATTTTTTCGAACTCCGCGCCTATGCCATCGTGACTGTTTTGCCGTCATTTCCTCTGTCAGTCTTTCTTCCTCTCGAAATATCCAGCCTACTCCTTCCCCTGTTCATCTTCCAGAAGCGGGGGAGGCGCTGCTTCCCTATGTTGTAGCGCCTCTCCCTGCTCCGGCTCTGCGCCGCTCGCTCGCCTGAACCCCACGCCCGCCGTCCAGCCGGACCCAAACCCCTGTGCCGTGCTCGCTGTTGATTCATCGCCTTCCCCAAACTGTCCGGTTGGAGAGCTCGTTCGTTGCTGTTGTCGCGGCGAAGGTACTCTTCCCTTACCCTAATCGGATGTTTTCATTTTCTATGCTTGTGTATTGGTCGATGTTGATTCATCGCCTCCCCCAAACCATCCGGTGGTAGAGCTCGTTCTCCTCCCCCAACCCGTCCGATGGGAGAGCTCGTCCGTGCTACTGTTGTCGTGGCGCAGATACTCTTCCCATTACCTGAATCCTATGTGCATGTCGTTTGCCTCCGTTTGATTTTTTTTGTTCTCTGAATGATCCCCCCCCCCCCCCCCACCCACCCACCCACCCACACACACACACCCATATGCAGACACCGTTTTCTTCAATTTTTCAGTCATCTATCAGTTGATTCTGCGTATATTTGGTGTTGATTCACCAGATTCTACAGGTATTTCGACACTATCTCATGCCTTCTCTGTCCCCCATAATAATGCAAAAATATCTGATGCTCAGATCCCTAATTTGTGTATTGTGCCATATGCTAATTTGGATCTGTAGCGCGTGTTTAGTTTTAGGAAGTTGGAATTTTGGGCTACTGTAACACTTTCGTTTTTATTTGGCAATTAGTATTCAATCATGGACTAATTAAGCTCAAAACGTTCGTCTCGCAATTTCTCACCAAACTGTGCAATTAGTTTTTTTTTCGTCTACATTTAATGCTCCATGCACGGGCCGCAAACATTCGATGTGATAGGTACTATAGCACTTTTTGGGAATTTAGGTTGGAACTAAACAAGGCGGTAGTGTTGTTAGTATAGGGTGGTTTGGATTTGCTGATCTGTTGTCTTTAGTATTTTGCTTTTTCAAAGGTCTATTTTTAGTATTATAGTTTCAAGTAAAGTAACCCATCGTGGTTCAAGTATTCAGGTAGTAAGTTTCAGTATATTTGTTCAGCAGCAGTTTGACATTGTTAATTTTATATTCAGTTAATGTTTAATTAACTCCTTAAACTGACACATAGTTAATTTTATATATTCAGTTTTGCATGTTGCATGCATTAAATAATTTTTAGAGCTCTTGAAAATTCAGATTTCTTCTGTAACTGGGATGTCTGGCGCTATGGCTGATATCTTTGTTTCAAGGGCTCTTGCGCTTACTACACTGACAATCTGCACATTTATGTTGAATTTATTGATTGGTTTGCCAACCTGCAAGAAAAGGGCAAATTCTTACATGTAGCAACAATAATCACTATGAACATAATTGACTTTGTATGATCATGCAAGATTGATTGTTCTTGTTCTTGCATTCCTAGGACGAGCAACATGGCACCGCACCATGTTCCCGGTGACACTGGCTGACCTGCAACTGTTCGCATGGGGCTTGAGCCACATGCAGTCAGGTTTTCATGCAAGCATCTGGAGGAATATCCATGAAAGAACTATGATTTTGCCTTTTTTTCCTTCCAAAAAACTTCCGTTTCTTGCTGCAATGTCAGGTGCAATTTGGATTGATTGGAAACTAAAGCTCAGACATGTTGTTTGTAGGGACTTGCAAATGAGCTGTACAGGAAGTCTTTAGACTTGTCAATGAAGGTGGGTTCTTTTCTCCTTTCTCTTCTGCATTATTTTCCATGTCCTGAATCCTGAATGATGGTCAACTATGGAGCATCCATGCTACAGAGGCTAAATTAAGCTTATTTTCTTATTAATAGTGGTTTTGAGATTCAAATAACGAGGAGTATTGTTTCAGCTTGTCGGTATTAGTTTTTATATTTTGTTACAACTTGCAATGCTAAAAAGAGTTTTGGACACCTTGTAGCCATCAATCTTTTTACAGTATGTTCAATCATGCTGTTATAGGTGGTTAGCGATAATGCATGTGTATATCATTCTAGTGACATTTGCTTCCGATTATCTCAGGCACCTGAACTGCATTCGGAGATCCAGAGGATGGGGGCCACTGCTTCTTGACCAAGTGAAAATTTGTCAAGAGCCGTTGGCAGCTGATCGATGAATTTGGAAGACATTCCAACACAACTGCTGCTTCGTTTCTCTGGAATACTCGGCTTCATCCGTAGTAATACAGCACATCTTGACCACAGCTTCCTTGGGCGTGGTAGGATGAATGAAAGAAACAAAGTAAGTAAATGCTGGTGAAGAACAAGCCAACAGTGTCAATGACATGGACACTTAGCTAGCTTCATTCAAAGACCAAGCAACAACACCCCTGCATGCAGAATTGAAGAACAAGCCAAAGTGCATGGTGCCGCCTCCTGGCATGCACAGGATCGGATCTCCCGAAGACAGGCCTTTCCTGGAGAATGAGATCAAAACCTGGGAGCTAGCTTGTTGGTGTTTTTGTGATCAGGGGTTGTTCAGGAGGCAAATCCAGAGAGGTTGTTCAGCTCACTACTTTATCCGTGAAGGTTTGAATCTAGGGACCCTGGTTAGGGTTGCTGGGCGTGCACACCGAACGTGTCCGGTATGCCTACTGAACGCGTCCGATATGACCCAGCAGAGCAGGCCCTCTGCTTCCTTTTGATTCAATCCAATTTGAGAATTGTTTATTAGGCTTAGTTTCTTTTGTATCTACGTTTTGCAAACCTAATGACAGTGGCATGTCAAGGTGATTGTAAAACCATGGATAAAAGATTCTATGTCTAATTGCAATTCGAGATTAAGTTTTGGGCATATATCTAATATTCCTTGCAAATCTTTGGATACAGGACAACAACCATGAGCGGAAGACATGAGCCTAGGTCCAAGCATAGGCATGATTCAGCTTTGGAGAAATACAAGAAGGCTAGGCAGGATTTGCATCCCAGATTCAGTCAGCAGGAGCCGGGCAGTAGCAGGAGACCCTCTAGAGCTACTAGGGGCGCTCCACAGTACAAAGAGGGTGGTGATGGTGATAGCAGCCCCTCTTCTGGTGATAAAACTAAGGATTATAGACTTGAGCACAGGAAAAGGAAGAGCACTGACAGAGACTCAGACAGAGAGTCAGATAATGGTGACAGCTCCGAGGAGATAGAGGAGCAGCAGGCACCTCCAGTGCACCACCCAGGTCAGGGCATGGACTATGACCTTGAAGTACATGCTCTTGTTTTACCCAACTATGTTGTCAGAGTCAACTACAGAGGAAAGGGTATGACTATGAGAGCAAGAGATCAGAGGAGGATTGATCCCAGAGGTTTGCCTAGGATTTAGTATGATCATCGCTTTCACACTATGTTCTATCTAGATTATTACACTAGTGTGATACTTGTTAGGAATCATGTGGTAGTTAAGTCTTAGTGGATAGATTGGAAACATGTCAGAGAGCTATGAAAATCCTCCATTGACTATGTTATTGCCACTTGTCAGCGCACAGATGTATACACGCTCATGGAGTTTGTGCATGATTGGAACTCTGAAGTCATTGCACAGTTTTATGCCACTCTGTTTGTGGAAGAGGAGCTGAGGCATATGCATTGGATGCTTGAGGGCTAATGGTACAGTGTTGACTACGACACCTTTGTAGCTTTTCTTGGCTTCTCAGAGGAGGACCTTCAGAGAGATAGGATCCACACAGAGCAGGTATTACCTCCTGAACAGCTCGCTTACATGTACCCACCAAGAGGTGAGAGAGGAGCGGTGGGGAAGGTTCTAAGTCTTCACCCTACCTATAGATACCTAGATAGGATGTTTAGGAAGACCATTGACTGCAAGGGAGGAGACAAGGGCAACATTGTAGATTATTTTAGGAACCTGTTCCACAGGATGGCACCTGATGCATAGTCATTTAGTGTTTTGACTTTATTTGGTCAGAGATCAGGATTGTGGGAGAGAGGCCCCTCAAGGGTTGTGGATTTGCACCTTACATCATGTTTATGATTGAGAAGGTCACAGGACACACATTTGAGTATGACAAGAAGCATAAAGTCCTGAAGATAGTAGATGACTTGACAGAGATTAGGGTACCTCCAACAGGACCAGGAGGAGCAGCAGCAACACCAGAGGCAGATGCACCTATAGGTGGTGCAACAGCAAGACGAGCTTCCCCTCTACCACATGCTCCTTCACATTCTTCTTCACGTCGCCGTAGTCTTATTCGTAAGATGTTCAGTGCTATCTTTGGGATGTGCAAGGACATACGGACCTGTCAGCAGAAGGAGAGGGAGGCTAGGAGGAAGGACACTTGGACTCTGAAGCAGATTGCTGCTAGACTTGAGCTTGATCCTCTTAGATTTCCACTATTAGATGAGGCAGCTAGTGAGCCTGAGACTAAGGAGCAGTAGCAGGGCAGGTACGACATAGAGTTTGTTGAGTTCCTTCAGCGATAGGAGCAGCAGTAGCAGCAGGCACCAGAGCACCCTGATACTTTACCACTCCAGGCTCGAGTGCCTACTCACTCTCAGCCACGTCCTAGTGCTACAGACGAGTATGCTTCAGACTGGTGGAGTGACCTCACAGGTGGTTTCGGCTACTACGGGGTGTGGGTGGTTCTCGTCTAGCCGGTGCTCCACGCTTAGATGATGAGGATGTTGGTAGAGATGAAGATGATGATGAGTGATCTCAGCTTTCAGAGATAGCTTGCAGCCTCTTTTGTCCTTAGTTTGTCATTGTTGGATCTTTGTGGTGATAGATGACAAAGGGAGAGAGAGACTGATTAAAGCTTCATGATGTTTGTTTCATTTGCTTATCTTTGTACCTGAAGATATGTACTGTAGGTTGTAGTTTCTTGAGCTTCATTTTAGTTTCTGAGCTTCATTGGTGTATCTTGAGTTTGAGATAGATTGTATCATGTGAGAGATGAGACTTATACTTATGCTTTATCTATGTATATCTTGAGACATGATCTTTATTTATATATTAGTGGCTTGTTAACTTGAGAAAATGTGTAATGAGTGCTATGTGTGATATACATGTGTTATATTTATTTTCATAAGGACTATGCATGCTAGAATGAAAATATTTAATGTGATGCCTTTATATTTATTCTTGTGTGATATATCTTGTCATATGCATCACGGTTTTACTTTGTCATATACACTTGCACCCCACGGATGCAATGATTTAGGGGAGTCTCCTATATGTTTTATTATGTGCAATTGACATTTGAGGTCATTTTGTGAATTCTAATCATAAGCACATATTAAGGGGGAGCCTCTCATAAATCATTGAACCTAAAAGCTTAAATATTTATATTCTTTTGTAAGCTTTAATCAAGTTATGATCAATCACCAAAAAGGGGGAGATTGAAAGTGCATCTAGTCCTTTAGTGGGGTTTGGATGATTGAATGACAGCGTTATTAAAGGGCTAACCCGTTTGCTAAGTGTGGATATGTAATAGGTTATCTCACAGGCACTTAATGAAAGCCAAAATTATGTGTTGTTGTATAAACAATCTAGTTCAAGCACAAGACAACAATGCAAATGAAATTCATGCAAAGGCTTATTTATTGTGGTATTTCCATGTACTATGTGAAAGCAAGCCCGGTGAAAATTAGTTGATGAGACATGAGGAATTGCATATGGAACGGTCTCATATTTGAAGCTTGCTAAATCGAAATAAAAAAGATAACAATACAAATGAATGGATGATTCAACACAAGATATGACTTGATGGCTTGAGATGACGAAGATAGCAAGGAAAGGCTTCGAGGTACTAAACAAGGGTGAAGGGCAAGCGACGGCTTGGCGGCCGAAGAACCTAGCTAGGGTGAAGAAGAAAGTACTTGTATTTAGTTGAGGTACTAATCAAGCTATGATGGTCATATTGATGTGGAGGATCAAATCTATATTGGACAAAGTGTTGAAAGTGACTTGATGCATTTGGAGTTATTCATATTTGATGAATGAAATCAAGTCACGTGCTCAAGATGGCTATGCTCAAGTATAAAGATCAATATCAACATGTTGGCAACCTCACTTGATGAAGATTAAAAGAGACGGCATCAATTCAAAAGAGATCAACTTAAGCAGTATAAATTCATTTTTTATTAGATCTTGAGTTTAATAGGTATGTCGTACTATTAAGAGAGATGTATCATGTTGATAGATAATTATTCATAAGTGCTCATGCCAACCCATGTGAGTTTTGAGTGTTTGAGAGATAAAAGAGCTAACCTGTTTTCTGCTGGTCTGGCAATACCGGACGTGTCCGGTATGGATACCGAACGTGTCCGGTATTTGCCCAGCAATGGTAAAGTTGTTGTTCTCGGGTTGGTTCGTCGGGAGTTTCGACGGTCGAGAGTTCCGGCAATGGTCGGGAGTTCTGATGTCTCGCGCTTAAACTGACTTGAAGAGTTCACTGTCCTGGTCATACCAGACGTGTCTGGTATTCATACCAGACGTGTCCGGTATGGACAGCTAGAGACAAACGGCTAGTTTTTAAATGCCTTGAGGGTCGGGAGTTTTGGCATACGTCGGGAGTTTTGACACCTCACATACTTTAACTCAGTTATCATAGTTTTCAAATATGCTGAGGGTCAGGAGTTCTGACGGTCGGGAGTTCTGGCATTCATCGGGAGTTTCGACGCCTCACAATGTCACTATAACTTAGTTATCGTTGGGGTAGTGTAAGTCATACCGGACATGTCTGGTATGCGTCCGGTATGGCAACGGCTAGTTTTTCCAAAGGGGCTATAAATACCCCCAAGCCTCCATCTTTGGAGGCTGCTGATTTTGCTGATCCTCTAGCATGTTTTTGAGCTTTGCCAACTCTCCCAAACCCACTCTTAGTGAGTGATTCATCCAATTTCCAAATTCATTTGTGGGTTAAGAGAGAATTTGAAAAAGAGAGCAAGCCACCACTTGAGCACTTGCGCATATTGTCAATCTCGTGATTTATATTTGTTACTCTTAGACTCTTCGGTCCTAGATGGTTAGGCGTCACCAGAGAGCACCCGAGAGATTGTGGTGTGCCTAGAAAAGTTTGTAATGGTTGATTCCGCCACCTCAGAATCAACTAGTGAAAGGAGGAAAAAGAGTTGAAAAAGACTCCGGCTAGAGTGACCTTCGTGGTACCCTCTAGGGCTGACCTTCGCTGGGTCGCCCGTAGCCCCCTCAACGGAGAGTAGGTCTCAAACGAGTCCAAACTTCGGTAAAACAAATATCGTGTCTCAATTCACATTTCATTTGATATTTGTGTTGCTCCAGCTCTTGTGCAGGTTCTCTGTGTATATTGTCATCTCTAGTAGGTACCTACAGTTTGGCTTGAAGATAGAAATCGAAAGGAGCAAGTTTAGGGCTGCTCTGTAGAAATCGTATATATCGGACACGCCTGATATTTTTTACCTATGCTGAAAATATTTATTCTCTGTTCTAACTTTATGTTGCAGGGTTGTAGCTTCTAGATATATTCTTTATACCTTGTTTACTCTATGGCTAACTTGTGAGAGGTGGTATTACTCTTAATTTGGAGTTTCCATTTTTTTGGAAACTCTCTTTTTCTAACTGTTTCCGTATTTAAAGGTGTTAATTTTTAGTAACGTCTATTCACCCCCCTCTAGGCGGCATTCTAGGTCCTTTCAACTATACATGTAGTGTCAAACATGTTAATATCTCAGGCATGATACCAATATATTTTCACCTATACATGTAGTGTCAAAGATTTTAGGTATGGTAGTAATGTTTCCTGCTTAATCCTATCTGTTTTAGGTGTTGGGAAAGGTGTATATCAATGTGATTACCGTGCACAGAAAAAAGTGGATCAAGGAGCTTTCAATTCTGACATTTGGGAACCAGAAGACGCATTGCATGGAATAGAGGGTATGAAAGGTTTAAATTGTGTACATGTAGATCCCAAAAATACATTGTATGTGCAATGAGTAATGGTCTAATATTTTTTAATAGAAAACAATTTAGATCAACAGAACCCAAATGAAGATGGCCCTGACATCTACGAGGATGATGAAGCTAGAATGTTTAATGATAAAGGTGAGCTTGTGAGGACATTTTCTTATTTTATTTTTTATTGATGCTCATGCAAACTTTAGAAATTCTGATTTTTAAATTGCAGATTTTAAATACGAGTATTCTTTGGAACCCACAACAAGAACAAATGGTCATGATCCTTATAACTTTCTGTACGTGGGTTTTTCTAAGACCCATCATGTCTTGAAGAAAGTGTAGAACTGTTTTTATTGTCGTGCAAAGAGGTTTGAAGATGAAGGTCCTACATTTTGTTGTTGGAACAGACGGGTTAATATATTTATACCAGAAGTCCCAGATGAGCTTCGACGATTGTTCACAAGTCAAACTGATAAGGATGCAAAGTATTTCAGAAGGAACATTCATTACTTCAATCCACACTTTTCTTTCACCAGCATGGGGTTTCCATTGATCGTAGTTTGGATTTGTTATTGAATTTGCTTTCGTTTTGCAAGTAAAATATGTTATTGAATTTGCTTTCGTTTTGCAAGTAAAATTAGCGCCTATATATTATAAGATTTTATACATGATCAAGAGAGGCCGTTACGATGAGATCGTCGAAGGGCCTTTAAAATCATAGGACCGGCACTGTCTAACACTCTCGGTTTTTTTAAATTAACACTTTTGGCCGCGCCTATTGTTCTGGCGCGGCCAAATGTCTATGCCGCGCCATGCATAGTGGCGTGGCAGAGGGCTGACGTGGAGGCGACCAGAAACGTTGACCGCTGACGTGGCAGGGCTCTGTCGCGCCACCGATCTTAGTGTGGCAGTGCCACGCCCTGATCCTTGGCGCGGCAGAGTAGGGTATAACCTCCGCCGCGGCCAGTCCCACTGCCTGAGCAGCAAAGCGGCCTAGGTGTCGCTCCCGCTACCGCCCGTCGCCAAGCACGCCGGCCGCCGCGCCACGAACGGCGGCAGCCCAGCCCTCCATTGCCGCCTTCCACCCTTCCCTTCCATTCCCCGGCCGCCTCCCTCCCTCCTCGTCCTAGTTCAAGGTAATGACGCACATTTTATTTTCGTTTGAATGATGGATAGGATATTATGAATGGGAGTTAAGGTTAGTAGGAAAATTATGTTTGAAAACTATGGTGAAGATATTAGTATGATTTTGTTAATGTTAAGGCTAATTATTTAGTTATAAGTATATTTGCCATGTATATTTTTGTTGCTATAATTGTTGTTTATAATATTTTAGTTGCATTGCAAATGATTATATTTTACATTAATTTACGTTGTTTTGATTGGTGTTTAATTTGAACCGTTTTATTAGATGGAAGATATGTTTTGGGGCAGTTATGGCGAAAACGGGGTCGTCCTAGAGAAATGTACCCCGACGGGTCTAGCAAAGATGCTCCCGTCCCTCCTGAACCCCCTGTCCCTAATTGTGACTGTGGTCGTCCAGCCGACGTGTTTAAATCGAGACATCCGGACAGAGCGACTCGTTGCTTCTACACGTATAGTCGTTTTAATGTAAGTAATTGTTTCCGTATATTTTTCTTCTTCATTTGTATTACTAGGTTACTAATATTTTATTAAATTTTTATTGTGTAGGTCCATGAGAGATGCTTTTCTTTCAGTGGATCGACGGTACAGACAAGTTTGATCTCAGGTACCTCCTTTTCGACGATTAGTGGAGAGGGCGACATCCACGAGAGCACTTCGAGCGGTGGGTTCCACCTCCCCCTAACCCTCCTCCAATGACGGTTAAGGAGAAGCACTTAGCCACAGTTAGACGACTCGAGGAACCTCCTCTGTGTCATTGCGGAGATCGAGCCGTGATAAACCCTAATAATACGTTAGAATTTGTGTGTCCAAACAAATATGAAGTAAGTGCAAAGTGTATGTGTTGAAATGTTGAGCTATGTGTCATGTACTAATGTCACATTATTTAGGTGTATTCAATGGCGAAGTGTTATTTCAAGGAGTGGTTGTATGGTCCTAAGAACAAATGGCCCGAAGGACCTCCAAAAGCAAAACAAAAGAAGAAAGAAAGGTTAATTTATAAAGCACCACTAGTCAAGTGTGAATGTGGTGTTCATTCTAACTATGGTCTAGTCCCTTTGAAGCTTAAAATAGGTCATTATTGCGGCCATATGGTTGAGTACGAAGAGGTTCGTTATTTTTGTAGTAAACATGAAATCATATTTTATTTCTTTTGCTAAGACATATATGATATAATATTTCTTTTGAACAGAGCACTAGGAAATGTAGGTGGAAAAGTTACGATGGTCAAGCTAAGTTCTTGGATGAACTGAAGAAGAGGCAACTAATTGAAAGGAAGAGGGGATATGAACCTGACTACGTCAACCTATTCGTTAAACATCACAAAGAAAAGATACGTGAGTTTGCTAGACAGCGTGGTATTTATAACCCGATCGATGTTGGGCTTAACAAATGGGGATTGGAGAGACGGATGACGTTAGAGGAGAAGAGAGCAAGGAAGGAGGCAAGGGAGAAGACAAGAGTACAGATGCATGTCTTGAACGAGCATGTTGCTGCATTATATGCCAGTGAGTGCTTGAACGCCTATTTTCGTTGCCTGATTGTAAATGTAATATAATCACGTTGCTAACTGATTGCATTTTATACATGAAGAGATTGGATATAGCGAGGAACATGCTGCAGAGGTGGCTCGTGCAAGGTACGAGGAAAAGAAGTTAGATGAGCACAGAAAGCGAGCTGGTCGCACCGTTGAATCACTAATTGTGTTGTCTGATGAGGGGGACGAGGATGAGGATGAGGACGACACTGTCAGACTTAGTGAGCTAATTGCTATAGCAGAGGCGGGCTTGCAGGCGAAGGAGGATGAGGACGACACTGCCAGACTGAGCGAGCTCATCGCTCTAGCAGAGGCGGGCTTACAAGCGAAGGAGGATGAGGACAATAGTGGCAGACTGAGCGAGCTCATCGCTCTAGCAGAGGCGGGCTTATAGGTGGAGGAGGATGACGACGCGTTCTTCACTTAGGCCGCAGCGGCCGTAGATAAAGTGGAGGCCGCTTACTATAGGCGACAGGCAGGTCAGAGCAACGCAGGTGAGCCTAGCCATAGCAACAGGGTTGTGGTTAAGGATTGGTACTCGGACGACGAGTTGCTTACTCAGTATGTTTCTAACTGAGGATTTTTTATTGTGCCGTTTGTTAGTTCCATGGTTTATTAATGATCAATGTAGCCATGTAGTAGAAATTCTATTGTGCTGTCTTATATTCTATTTGAACTACTGATATATTATACCCATGTATCATGTACTCAGATTACCTATGATCGATCTTAAGTGATCACATCTGTTTGTATCATGTGTTCAAAATTTCTAAAATGAACGTAATCATTTGTCGCGCCATAGCCCATGACGCGTCTGTGCTGTACAAAACTACAGAACTACAAGCGGAGGTGGGCTTACAGACGGAGGTGCTGTACAAAACTACAAGTGCTGTACAAAATGAACATGAAGCAAATAAATGGACGATAAGTTGCCATACAACATTTTCATTGGTTTATGAGTTTACAAGTTTTCGACGACAATATTCGTTCGACATAAGTTTGACGTAATGAACTAAGTCCCACAACGTAATGAACCTCGTCGTCCGGTACAAGAAGGGGGTCGTCGTACTCCACATTAAGAAGAGGGATCAGCTAGTGCGGCGTGGGAGGGGCCATCCTGTTACAAAATGATAAACAAAGGGTTGGAGTATTCAAATTAACAATTTTTAGATTAATATTATGTAGCATTGCAAAATTTGAACTACTTGTTATGCAATACGAACACAATATGAAATTACCTACTGTCTTCTATGCCGGCTAGCCTTGTGGCCAGATTATTTGCAAACGGAGCAAAGATTCCTACCACGGGTCTTGTTGAAGTCTCCCCCGTCGTACATGTCTTCGTTGCACCCTCTCATAGCATCCATGTCCCCCTTCAGTCGCTTCTTCTTCCTCCTACCCTTTCCTACCTTCATTAGATCCGGATGCAACACGTAGTCATAACCATTATAAGGTGGCCACTGTGTTGGGTCAAGGTATGGCTCAAAGCTCATCTCCCAAATACTAACGGTGTTCGAACGAAGATACAAGGGTGACATATATGACAGATCCTCATAGTTGTACCCACGAACCCTACAGGCCATGATCATATAAGAGCAAGGGACATCCATGATCTAAGGGACGTTGCAACTGACTCTACCTTTTCAAGATCAACTCGGTAGTTTCGTCCACCATAACGTTCGCCGCCTAGGCTTGTACCACCCTTACCCCATACACTAAAGATATGGCGGCGGGATGCATACGGCTCAGCGGTGTGCTGCTTGGCCAATTCCTTGGCCTTCTTTAAATGTTCAGCTCCGGCCTTTCCAAAACGCCCCTGCTCAGCTATATTCCTCTGCGCAAGCTCCCACCTCTTCACAAAATATTCGTTGCACTTATGAAAGGAGAACTCAACAATTCCAGACACAGGCAACGATCGAACTCCGGTGAATACACGGTTGAAGGACTCCGAGAAGTTAGTGGTCATGATGCCATACCTGAAACCCCCCTCGTCATATGCTAACACCCACTGAGCCTTCTGTTCCATCTGCGCCTCTAACCAGGCCTTTTCCGCTGCATTTACCATCTTGTCTAGTTCTCTCTTTGTCTCCTTGAACTGGTGCTCTATACGTACACAACATAGAGCTTTTACCTTATCACATACCTCCTGCTTCCGTTGATGCCGCCAGAAATTAGCGGCAAAGTGTCTCATGCACCATCTATGTACTAGAGGCGGAAACCCATCTATATACTCAGCTACAGCATTAAGAAGCCCTGTGTGATAGTCGGAGATCAAACATATAGTGCGAGTTGGGCCAAGCACTTACACACGTAGAAGCCGCATGAACCATGACCATGATTCATTGTTCTCTCCCTCTGCCAAAGCAAATGCCACGGGTACTATCTGGTCCTCAGGATCAACAGCAGCAACCATCATCAAGGTGCCCCTGTACTTTCTTGTCAGGAAAGTGCTATCCACAAGTACGACTGGCCGACAAAACTGAAATGCATGTTCCATTTGCGCAAACGACCAAAACACACAATAGATGACATGCCTCAATGGGTCCCGAAAAAACATCCCTCCGGTGTCCACAAACCATTTCAAGCCAGGGTTGTAATAATGCATTGCACATAAGATGTGGGGCACCCTGTTGTACGCTTCCTCCCAAGTACCCCATCGAATCGCCAGAGCAATTTGCTTAGCACGCTAAGCATTTCTGTACGTCATATCGTACCTAACGAATCCAGATATGGACTGTTGTAAAGAAGACACCGAGATGTCGTTATTGTCATCAACGAGCCCCAATATATGATGGGTAAGGTAACGTGCAGTGAGCTGCTAATGATTTTCCTTCCCCCTATTGTCTAGGCAAGTGTGGGGTTCATCAACTTTAGTTATCCTCCACTTGCCATCGCTCTGTCTGCTTTGTGCATTTAACCTCCACAGACAACCGTTTTGCATATCAAATGGTACCTCAACTCCTGGTCTGAATGAGTGATGGTATATGGTCTATGGTGGTACACAACATAGTTCTAAAGGAAGAGTTTCATCTCTGACATTGTGTTGAATATCATCCCCTTCTTAAGGGTTTTTGTCTTATGGTTATACAATGAATTCCTACACATCTGGAGACTGGTATCATAAACTGTCATATCCGTCATGCTGACATCCCTATAGTTCGAAATGCCCCTGAAAGGTATGTTCTTGGACCTTAGTTTCTCAAGCTCAGTCGCTGTGTAAGGTGATGGTGGAACATACTGCTGCGCTTCGCTAATTCTGGCTCATGAATCATAAGGGATATCATCTGCAGCCAAATATGTGACTAGTCTATCCTAAGCATGGACACCTTGCAAAACCTCTGTTGGTACTGGTAATGGCATAGTATGTACCGGTACTGGCATGGCATCAGCCGTTGTTGTCATAACATCTGTACCTCCATGATCATCATCAGAATCGTCTGAATCACTACTAACTACATCACCGATCCTGTCCTCCTCTTCTCATTCGAACTCATTCACATCGAAGTCATTGTTTATACAGCCTACTGCAGTTGAATGAAACTGCTCCTACATAAACTGACCGTCCAAATCCATATTATCCTAAGTTGCTTCCCCTTCAACCCCTAATTCTTTTTTATTGCCTCCAAAACCATCAATGGACGGGCTAACCTGAACACCATGCATCCTGTACCCATTCTCCACCACCACCTCAGCCATGGGCACATTGAAACCTTGGAGAACCCAAGTGTAGCGGGACCAGTGAGCAGGATCGCGCAAGGGCATGAGAACATAGTGTGCCCTAGTCTTTCCAGTATGAAACATCCTCTTTAGTGTGAAATCGCCGCCAAACTTTATATTCAAACGGACACAAAGATCGTTGAAGCTAGGAGGTTCATCAAACCATTCCATTTCTTCTTCCATATCCTCAAACATACCATCCTCTCTCCTAACACTTCCTCCGTACAAAACTCTAACACAACAATCCATCTGCAGAAGCATTTCAAGAAACTTCATTAAGTTGTCGAAATCATCGTACGTAATGTCCATACTAACATTAATATATTTTCTAACTATAACTATACTAACTAATCAAATATTAACATCTATACAAGGCATACTATAACTCTACTAACTAAACTACCTAACTTTACTACCTATACTAACTTATTATATTACGTATACTAACTAAACTAACTAACTTTACTAACTATACTTTAATAATTTTACTAACTTTATTAACTGTGCTAACTATATTAGTGGAGTACCTCGTTGCAACGTACAAGACCGGGCCGGGAGGCGCGGGCGTAGGGCAGCCGTCGTGCGTGACCGGAGGTTCTGGTCGGAGGGGGAGGCGCGCCGGCTGCACCCAGCGGTCGGCGGCCTGGCTGCCTGGCTGGCGCGGGCGGGCGGACGCGGCTGACTTGCTGGCGCAGGCGGGCTGGCTGGCGTGGGCGGACGCGGCCGCGGCAGAAGGCGTGCACGGCGGCGGGTAGGCGCGGGCGCGGCGGCCAGCCTTGCTGCGCTACTCGGAGAACGGCGACTGCTCGAGCACACGGGCCACGGCGGAGGTTATACCCGGCTCTGCCGTGCCATGGATCAGGGCGCGGCACTGCCGCGCCAAGATCGGTGGCGCGGCAGAGCCCTGCCACATCAGCGGTCAGCGCTTCTGGTCGCCGCCACGTCAGCCCTCTGCCGCGCCACCATGCATGGCGCGGTACAGGCATTTGGCCGCGCCAGGGCAATAGGCGCGGCCAAAAGTGTTAGTTAAAAAAAACCCAAAGTGCTAGATTTAAAATTAAGTTCAAAAAAGTGTTAAAATTAAAAAAAAATCCAGCAGCCCTCGTTTGTAGCACGGGCGCCGCTTGCCGCGCCGGCCGGCCGGCGCCTCTCCCCGATCCGATCCCCGCCGTCTCGTGAACGCGACGCCACGCCACAACACTTTGACTTTTACAGGTCGTTTCGTACTCGTACCTCAGGTGCATGGGTTGCAAAAGCACGTAGCTGTACTGTAGCAGCACCAAGGCAGAGGCTGAGGCCACGGCCGGCCTCGGCAAGGCTGGGCTGGCTGTGGGCAGCCGCTGGCCACTGCTGCTCCTGCAAAGCAAAAGCGGCCGCGATGATGGCGCAAAAGGATCTTTGCGTGGACGTCACCCAGATAAAGGCTCCGGGGCGTACAATACAGTACAGGTGGTGGATGCACTGCACGGGGGCTCCCAGCAAAGCAAGCTACTACTGCTAGCAGTGCAGCTTTGAGCATCTCTCCTTTGTGTACACACGCACAGAGAAGAGAACCCCGCTCTCCTTTGTGTACACACGGCCGTACGGTAGTGGCATAGTGGGCACTCCGGCGTGTGTCTTGCAAAGCTGCAGCTTCCTTGGCGAAGGCGCGGTGGTGCATGGTGACGCACACAGACACAGTGCAGCGCTCCCATATCTGCCGGAGTAGCGCTGGTGTGGCGAGTGTTGTAATGGGTGTATACTTACTTTTTGGCGGCTCTCGGGTGTCACGTAGCGGTACGAATCCTGGGTTTGAACAAAAAGAAAGGAAGGAAGGGAGAACGGGCCCAGCCCAATCATGCGAATTTGAACCCGCAAGCCATCCCTCCATGCGGCAACAGGGCCTGCTCCGGGGAGGGAAATCCTCGGATCCATGGGATTCCGCACCGCACCGCCTCTTTACCCTTTGGGGTTCGCCCCGCCGAGGAGCAGCGGGGCCTGAATGCCCGCGCCACCAATCAGCGCCCCGGTCACGGTCAACCTGGCTGCTGGCCGCCTGGAGGTGCGTGCGCGCAGGGAGCCAGCCAGGGAGGGAAACCCAGGCCCACCTCGCCTCGCCTCGCGTGCACCGCGCGGCGGGCTTTTCCTAATCAAATGTACTGTAGTCCAATCCACCAGTAGGAATCCTATCCCTCACGGGCTCACGGCCCACGGCGAGGATCGGTGTGGCGCGCGGACCCATCGCCATCCGCGAACGCTGCTGGATCGGGGTCATCGAACTGCTGCGTCTGTGCGGACGCACCTCCGCGTGGCTACACTCGGAACCAACCAACGCTTTTCGTGGCCTCCGATGGTGTGGAGCGAAATGGGCCGGATGTTTGGTGCGATTTATCCCCTGAACCATCGACGTTTAGGGTAGGTTCTTTGAACAAAACTCTAATAAAAAACGGAATTTCTAATCATCAATCGACTGATTATTTTATTCGTCATCAGTCGATTCTTTTTGTGTGCTACGCTTTGTCGTTGTGGGCTGGCTTCTCACCGTGGGCCTAATTATTTTTTCGAACTCCGCGCCTATGCCATCGTGACTGTTTTGCCGTCATTTCCTCTGTCAGTCTTTCTTCCTCTCGAAATATCCAGCCTACTCCTTCCCCTGTTCATCTTCCAGAAGCGGGGGAGGCGCTGCTTCCCTATGTTGTAGCGCCTCTCCCTGCTCCGGCTCTGCGCCGCTCGCTCGCCTGAACCCCACGCCCGCCGTCCAGCCGGACCCAAACCCCTGTGCCGTGCTCGCTGTTGATTCATCGCCTTCCCCAAACTGTCCGGTTGGAGAGCTCGTTCGTTGCTGTTGTCGCGGCGAAGGTACTCTTCCCTTACCCTAATCGGATGTTTTCATTTTCTATGCTTGTGTATTGGTCGATGTTGATTCATCGCCTCCCCCAAACCATCCGGTGGTAGAGCTCGTTCTCCTCCCCCAACCCGTCCGATGGGAGAGCTCGTCCGTGCTACTGTTGTCGTGGCGCAGATACTCTTCCCATTACCTGAATCCTATGTGCATGTCGTTTGCCTCCGTTTGATTTTTTTTGTTCTCTGAATGATCCCCCCCCCCCCCCCCCACCCACCCACCCACCCACACACACACACCCATATGCAGACACCGTTTTCTTCAATTTTTCAGTCATCTATCAGTTGATTCTGCGTATATTTGGTGTTGATTCACCAGATTCTACAGGTATTTCGACACTATCTCATGCCTTCTCTGTCCCCCATAATAATGCAAAAATATCTGATGCTCAGATCCCTAATTTGTGTATTGTGCCATATGCTAATTTGGATCTGTAGCGCGTGTTTAGTTTTAGGAAGTTGGAATTTTGGGCTACTGTAACACTTTCGTTTTTATTTGGCAATTAGTATTCAATCATGGACTAATTAAGCTCAAAACGTTCGTCTCGCAATTTCTCACCAAACTGTGCAATTAGTTTTTTTTTCGTCTACATTTAATGCTCCATGCACGGGCCGCAAACATTCGATGTGATAGGTACTATAGCACTTTTTGGGAATTTAGGTTGGAACTAAACAAGGCGGTAGTGTTGTTAGTATAGGGTGGTTTGGATTTGCTGATCTGTTGTCTTTAGTATTTTGCTTTTTCAAAGGTCTATTTTTAGTATTATAGTTTCAAGTAAAGTAACCCATCGTGGTTCAAGTATTCAGGTAGTAAGTTTCAGTATATTTGTTCAGCAGCAGTTTGACATTGTTAATTTTATATTCAGTTAATGTTTAATTAACTCCTTAAACTGACACATAGTTAATTTTATATATTCAGTTTTGCATGTTGCATGCATTAAATAATTTTTAGAGCTCTTGAAAATTCAGATTTCTTCTGTAACTGGGATGTCTGGCGCTATGGCTGATATCTTTGTTTCAAGGGCTCTTGCGCTTACTACACTGACAATCTGCACATTTATGTTGAATTTATTGATTGGTTTGCCAACCTGCAAGAAAAGGGCAAATTCTTACATGTAGCAACAATAATCACTATGAACATAATTGACTTTGTATGATCATGCAAGATTGATTGTTCTTGTTCTTGCATTCCTAGGACGAGCAACATGGCACCGCACCATGTTCCCGGTGACACTGGCTGACCTGCAACTGTTCGCATGGGGCTTGAGCCACATGCAGTCAGGTTTTCATGCAAGCATCTGGAGGAATATCCATGAAAGAACTATGATTTTGCCTTTTTTTCCTTCCAAAAAACTTCCGTTTCTTGCTGCAATGTCAGGTGCAATTTGGATTGATTGGAAACTAAAGCTCAGACATGTTGTTTGTAGGGACTTGCAAATGAGCTGTACAGGAAGTCTTTAGACTTGTCAATGAAGGTGGGTTCTTTTCTCCTTTCTCTTCTGCATTATTTTCCATGTCCTGAATCCTGAATGATGGTCAACTATGGAGCATCCATGCTACAGAGGCTAAATTAAGCTTATTTTCTTATTAATAGTGGTTTTGAGATTCAAATAACGAGGAGTATTGTTTCAGCTTGTCGGTATTAGTTTTTATATTTTGTTACAACTTGCAATGCTAAAAAGAGTTTTGGACACCTTGTAGCCATCAATCTTTTTACAGTATGTTCAATCATGCTGTTATAGGTGGTTAGCGATAATGCATGTGTATATCATTCTAGTGACATTTGCTTCCGATTATCTCAGGCACCTGAACTGCATTCGGAGATCCAGAGGATGGGGGCCACTGCTTCTTGACCAAGTGAAAATTTGTCAAGAGCCGTTGGCAGCTGATCGATGAATTTGGAAGACATTCCAACACAACTGCTGCTTCGTTTCTCTGGAATACTCGGCTTCATCCGTAGTAATACAGCACATCTTGACCACAGCTTCCTTGGGCGTGGTAGGATGAATGAAAGAAACAAAGTAAGTAAATGCTGGTGAAGAACAAGCCAACAGTGTCAATGACATGGACACTTAGCTAGCTTCATTCAAAGACCAAGCAACAACACCCCTGCATGCAGAATTGAAGAACAAGCCAAAGTGCATGGTGCCGCCTCCTGGCATGCACAGGATCGGATCTCCCGAAGACAGGCCTTTCCTGGAGAATGAGATCAAAACCTGGGAGCTAGCTTGTTGGTGTTTTTGTGATCAGGGGTTGTTCAGGAGGCAAATCCAGAGAGGTTGTTCAGCTCACTACTTTATCCGTGAAGGTTTGAATCTAGGGACCCTGGTTAGGGTTGCTGGGCATGCACACCGAATGTGTCCGGTATGCCTACCGAACGCGTCCGATATGACCCAGCAGAGCAGTGCCCTCAATATTCTCTTTGTTGCCTTCAAATGACTTTCTCTTGGTGAGGCTTGAAATCTTGCACACATACATACACTAAACATCACATCCGGTCTTGATGCGGTCACATAGAGTAGACTTCCAATCATAGACCGATACATCTTTTGATCCACCATGTTGCCACTAGCATCACTATCTAAGCTTACACTTGTCCCCATTGGTGTACTAATAGCTTTGCTCTCATCCATTTCAAACTTCTTGAGCATGTCCTTGATATACTTGTCTTGACTTACAAATGTACCATTCTTCATTTGCTTGATTTGAAGACCAAGGAAGTAACTAAGTTCTCCAATCATAGACATCTCAAACTCACTTGCCATCATCTTGTCAAACTCCTCACAAAATTCTTGATTTGTTGATCCAAAGATGATATCATCCACATAGATTTGCATGACAAACAAATCATTTTCAAGTTTCTTGGTGAAGAGAGTGGTGTCAACCTTTCCTATCTTGAATCCCTTAGAGAGTAGGAAATCCCTCAATCTCTCATACCATGCTCTAGGTGCTTGTTTCAATCCATACAAAGCCTTTCTCAACTTGAACACATGGTTGGGTTTCTTTTCATCTTCAAAACTGGGAGGTTGCTCAACATACACAAGCTCATTGATGTACCCATTGAGAAATGCACTCTTCACATCCATTTGATACAACTTAATGTTGTGGGCACAAGCATAAGCTAGCAAGATCCTAATTGCTTCCAATCTTGCAACCGGGGCATATGTTTCTCCAAAGTCAAGACCTTCAACTTGAGTGTAACCTTGAGCCACTAATCTTGCTTTGTTCCTTATTACTATCCCATCTTGATCTTGCTTGTTCCGAAAGACCCATTTGATTTCAATCACATTATGACCCTTAGGCCTCTCAACTAACTCCCATACTTGGTTTCTTGTAAAGTTGTTTAGCTCTTCATGCATAGCATTGACCCAATCAACATCATTCAAAGCTTCATCTATCTTCTTAGGCTCAATGGATGACACAAATGAGAAGTGCTCACAAAATGATGCCAATCTTGATCTAGTTTGCACACCTCTTGAAATATCACCAATGATAGTGTCCAATGAATGATCTCTTGCAACATTAGTTGGTTGAAGCACTTGCACTTGATTGCTAGCATTTGATTGATCACTTGGTTGAGATGATGAACTAGCAATTTGTTGATCTTGCACATTGCCATTACTAGTGCTTGCTTGGATTTGATCATGAGAACCACTAGCTTGCACATTTGAGTTAGAGAGCACTTGATTCTTGTCATCTTCAATATCAATCACCTCTCTAGGCCTTATATCACCAATGTCCATGTTCTTCATTGCATTGACCAATTGAGTGCCTCTTACATCATCTAGATTCTCATCTTCCTCTTGGGAACCATTTGTTTCATCAAATTCTACATTATGAACCTCCTCAAGAGTACCACTAGCCAAATTCCAAACTCTATAAGCCTTGCTAGTAGTGGAGTAACCAAGCAAGAAACCTTCATCACATTTCTTTTCAAACTTGCTCAATCTAGTGCCTTTCTTCAATATATAGCATTTACACCAAAAAACCCGAAAGTATGCTATGTTGGGCTTTCTTCCATTCAATAGCTCATAGGGTGTCTTCTCCATCATGGGGTGACAATAGAGTCGGTTGCTATAATAGCAAGCCGTGTTGATTGCTTCGGCCAAAAAGAATGACTCACATTGTACTCACTCAACATTGATCTTGCCATATCAACCAAGGTTCTATTCTTTCTTTCAACTAGCCCATTTGATTGAGGAGTATACTTGGCCGAGAATTGATGTCTAATTCCAAATTCATCACACAACTCATCAATTCTAGTGTTCTTGAATTCACTACCATTGTCACTTCTAACTTTCTTGATGGTTGTTTCAAACTCATTGTGAATGTCCTTGACAAATGATTTGAATATTGCAAACACATCACTCTTGTCACCAAGAAAGAACACCCATGTGTATCTAGTGAAATCATCTACAATGACAAATTCATATTTGTTTCCACCAATGCTAGTGTATGTGGTTGGTCCAAACAAGTCCATGTGCATCAACTCAAATGCCTTAGATGTGCTCATTATGCTCTTCTTAGGATGTGTATTACCAACTTGTTTTCCGGCTTGACATGCACTACATAGCTTATCCTTTTCAAATGTGACATCTTTCAAGCCTCTAACTAAGTCATGCTTAATCAATTTGTTCAATTGTTTCATTCCAACATGACCAAGCCTTCTATGCCATAACCAACCCATGCTAGACTTAGTGATCAAACATGTTGACAATTGAGCCTCTCTAGCATTGAAATCAATTAAGTATAGATTCTCATATCTAAATCCTTTGAATATCAAGTTTGAGCCATCTACACTTATGATCTCTACATCATCCACACCAAATATGCATTTGAAACCAAGATCACACAATTGGGCTACCGACAATAGGTTGAAATTCAAGCTCTCTACTAGTAGCACATTGGAAATGCTTAAATCATTGGATATTGCAATCTTACCAAGCCCCTTGACTTTGCCTTTGCCATTGTCACCAAATGTGATACTATCAATCCCATTGCTCTTGCTTTCATTGATTGAATTGAACATTCTTGAATCACCGGTCATGTGTTGTGTGCACCCACTATCAAGCACCCAATGCCTTTCTTCGGCTTTATAATTTACCTACAAAAGAAGATCAATTCTTTTTAGGTACCCAAACTTGCTTGGGTCCTTGTAGGTTAGTCATCAAGGACTTTGGTACCCAAATGGCCTTCTTCTTTGGGCCCACAATTGGTGTACCAATGAACTTAGCCTTCACACATTTGGCACCCTTATAAAGCATGTAACAAGAATCAAATTTGATTGAGGATACATTAGATAGCTTGTTCTTGTTAGTCTTGCAATTTTGCTCTATATGCCCAACTTGCTTGCATCTATTGCAAAACCGACCATTGCCCTTCACAAAGCTAGCTTTGGGAGTGACAAAGGCCGCCTTGCCTTTCTTGGGGGTATAGCCTAATCTCTCTTTGTTGAGAGAAAACCTTTAGCTACCCAAGCACTTTAGCAAGCGGGCATCTCCACTATAGGCGTTGCCTAAGGCACGAGTGAGCTCATTCACCTCCTTCTTGAGGGTCTCATTTTCCACCACTAGTGATGTATCATTCATAGGTGGAGTGAAAGTGGTAGTGCTACAAGAAGTGTTAGTGGGAGCAATAGCAATAGTCTTATAAGTAGATTTATTAATAAGATCACATGTTAGTCCCACATCACATGTAACTATCACTTGCTCCTTTTTGGCTTCCTCCTTCTTGACTTGCTCAATGAGAGAGGAATAAGCTTTTTCAAGCTTTGAGTGAGCTTTGCCAAGCTTCTCATGGGCATCCATTAGCCCCTCATGAGTGGCATTGAGCTCATCAAAGGATTGCTCAAGAAATTTTACTCTTTTGCGCAATTCTTTGTACTCCTTTCTCTTCATCTCATTGCAAGCGTGCACTTGCTCACACATGTCCATGAGCTCCTCCTTGGAGTACTCCTCATCTTCATCATCACTCCTACAAGAATCACTTTCATCATCATCACTCTCATCATATTTTACCTTGGTAGGCTTAGCCATGAGGCATGTTGATGGAGTGTCGAAGATGGAGGGCTTGTCGTTGATGGCGATGCTTGCTAGTGCTTTCTTGATTGACTTCTTGCCATCATCACTAGAGTCATCACTATCCGATGAGCCATCACTATCCCAAGTGACCACATAGCCTCCACCTTTCTTCTTCTTTTGAAAGGTCATCCTCTTCTCTCTCTTCTCCTTCTTTTCTTTCTTGTCCTTCTTGTGTTTGTTCTTCTCATTTTCGTCATTGTCACTATTGTAAGGACAATTGGCTACCACATGATCAGGACTCTTGCAATTATAGCATCTTCTCACATATTCTTTGCTCTTGGTATGATCTCTTCTTTTTCTTGCACCATAGCCTTTCTTCTTCATGAACTTGCCCATCTTGCGCACAAAGAGAGCCATAGCTTCATCATCAATATCACTAAGATCCTCATCATCACTTGACTCTTTCTTTGACTTGCCCTTGTTCTTGTATGATGATGAGCTAGCCTTGAATGCTACACTCTTCTTCTTCTTGTCCTCATCTTCCTTTTTGTCCTCCTTGTCATCCCCCTCCCTTTCCACACGGTATGTCTCTTGTGTCATGACTTCACCTAGTACTTGGTTGGGGGTGATCTCCTTTAATCCTCCTCTTATGATTAGCATTCTCAACATTTCAAACCTTCGAGGTAGACTCATCAAGAACCGATGAGAGACATCATCATTCTTGATCTTTTCTCCCAATGCCTTTAAATCATTGACAATGACTTGCAAGTGATGGAACATCTCCGGTATGCTCTCATCATCTTTCATCTTGAAACCTATCAACTTGTCCTTGAGAATATATAACTTGGCACTCTTCACCTTTGGTGTGCCCTCATAGGTTTCCTCCAATCTCTTCCACACTTCATTTGCTCTTTCACAATCCTTGATTTGCTCAAACACCTTTGGATCAAGGGCATTGTATAGGGTGTTGAGAGCCATTGTATTGCATTGCTTGTTAGACTTATCTTGGTTGGTGGGATTGTCGGGATTAATGATAGCATAATCATTCTCGGTTACATCCCATACTTGATCATTGATTGAACCAAGATACACACTTATCTTTCTCTTCCAATAATCATAGCTTGTGCCATCAAAGAATGGTGGTTTGCCCCCCACATGGTTGAACACAACTTGAGCCATAATTTGACACCGAGGTTGTTAAGCCTTCAATCAAACGGTGACCACGGCTCCGATACCACTTGAAAGGTCCTAATATGGCTAGAGGGGGGGGGGGGGGTGAATAGCCTATTTAAAAATCTCCGTGTAGGGGATGAACCAATCACAAGATGAAGATCAAGCCAATCACCGGGAGAATGCAAATGACAAGAGACAACCGATTTTTCTCCCGAGGTTCACGTGCTTGCCAACACGCTAGTCCCCGTTGTGTCGACCAACACTTGGTGGTTCGGCGGCTAAGAGGTGTTTCACAAACCTCGTCCACACGATAGGACACCACAAGAACTGACCCACAAGTGAGGTAACTCAATGACACGAGCAATTTACTAGAGTTATCTTTCGGCACTCCGTCGGGGAAGGTACAACTCCCCTCACAATCACCGAAGGCGGCCACGAACAATCACCCACTCGTGCCGATCCTTCACCGCTGCTCCAACCGTCTAGGTGGTGGCAACCACCAAGAGAAACAAGCGAAATCCGCAGCGCAACACGAATACCAAGTGCCTCTAGATGCAATCACTCAAGCAATGCACTTGGATTCTCTCCCAATCTCACAATGATGATGGATTAATGATGGAGATGAGTGGGAGGACTTTGGCTAAGCTCACAAGGTTGCTATGTCAATGAAAATGTGCAAGGATTGTCCTTTGAGCCGGTCATGGGGCTATAAATAGAGCCCCCATCAAATAGAGCCGTTATACCCCTTCACTGGGCAAAAACGCGCTCTGACCGGACGCTCCGGTCATACTGACCGGACGCTGGCCCTCAGCGTCCGGTCGCCCGATGGACGCCACGCGTCACCGGCTTCAAACGCTGTTCGTCAAATTTCAACGGCTACGAAGCTGACCGGACGTTCCGGTAAAACTGACCGGACGCTGAAGCCCCAGCGTCCGGTCGTTTCCAGTAAGCTCCCCGAGGCATGTTTTTTCGACCGGACGCGTCCGGTCCACCTTGACCGGACGCAGCCAGCGTCCGGTGCTCAACCCTTAGCCACTGTGCAGACCGATCAGTTTGACCGGACGCAGAAACCAGTGTCCGGTGCATCTCAGGTCTAGCGTCCGGTGCAACACCGAAACTGGCGACCTCTCTGCCAGCTCGATCGGACGCAGCCTTTCAGCGTCCGGTCGCTGAGTGACCCAGCGTCCGGTCAGTAGACCGACACCAGCATCATTTCGTCCAACTCCATTTCAACTCTAACTTCTTCACCCTTTCTCAAGTATGCCAACCACCAAGAATTTTGCATCCGGCGCAATAGAAAATAGACATTTTATTTTTCCAAAAGCGCCGAATCTCGCCTCGCAAGCTCGGCGGGAGGGAGAGAGGGACCCAAACCCATCTCAACCCTGCAAACACCTTGTGCACATGTGTTAGCATATTTTCACAAATATTATCAAGGGTGTTAGCACTCCACTAGATCCTAAATGCATATGCAATGAGTTAGAGCATCTAGTGGCACTTTGATAACCGCATTCCGATACGAGTTTCACTCCTCTTAATAGTACGGCTATCTATCCTAAATGTGATCACACTCACTAAGTGTCTTGATCACTAAAACAAAATGACTCCTATATTTTATACCTTTGCCTTGAGCCTTTTGTTTTTTCTCTTCTTTTCCAAGTTCAAGCATTTGATCATCACCATGCTATCACCATTGTCATGATCTTCGTCATTGCTTCATCACTTGGAGTAGTGCTACCTATCTCATAATCATCTTGATAAACTAGGTTAGCACTTAGGGTTTCATCAATTAACCAAAACCAAACTAGAGCTTTCAATCTCCTCCTTTTTGGTAATTGATGACAACCCTTATACAAAGATATGAATTAAAGTTCATTTGAATCCATGTTGCTTGCCCAAGCATATTTACCATGTGTAAAGGGTATAGGCAAGTTTCATGAACTCCATATGGTAGTAATTGCTCCCCCTACATATGTGCTAAGAGTTTAGATTGTAGCTTGCACATATGCTTAGATAGGAAATATAGGAGTCAATTTCTACCAAATGATGCTAAGGTATAAGAGATGGACCTTTGAAGCGTGATACCAATCGGAGTGCACCAATATACCTTCCTTAGCACCATTAGTAACTAGACATACACAAAAACTAGAATACCCCATGAGATCAACATTAAAAGCAAGGGTCTAGTTTTCATAATGTGAGCATGAGTCTAGTTACTTTTAGCCTATGCATGCTAGTTTTTCATTTTATCATTCAAACCTATAACTAGCATACACCACACAAGCATGGATGTTGAAACTTAGAATTTGTACCATGCGAGCAAATATATGAAATGTTCATTCAAATGCATCATACAAGTTTATGAGCTTGCTCCCCCTACTTGTGTGCTCAAAATTTTAATTGATCCCTTTCCTTTAGCATATCTCTCCCCTTATGTCCAATATTCCCCTATCACTCATATCTTTGTTTCTCTCCCCCTTTGTCAACAATTAGCACAAAAGGTAAGCCTAAATTATGGATAGGTTGGGGTGAAACATGTGAAATAAGTATTATTTTCTCAATTTGGTTCAATCTAGATTATTTGTAAAAGATATTTAACTTGGTTTGATCCAAGGACAAGCTTCTTCACACCTCCAAATAAGGGTTATCTTGTACCATGTGGAGTTAAACACTTATAGCTCATTTTTTAAATCAAACACTAGGTTTACAAGCCCACAAACATGTCATATGCTACCACTAGATCATTTCAAACATACAAGCAATAGTGGTACCATATAAGCATCAAATTCATTTGATTTTCATGAATGAGCCTAGGGCATGATAGGAATGACTAGATGCACTAAACAAGTCCTTAGTAATGAATGAATGACATGTCAATCAACTTTACCTAGCTTTGCTCGAAGGAGAGGCATGCCATATAATGGGGGTGCATCAACACATATTGGAGAAGTCAAGTATGTTCAATTCATTCCTTAGCTTGCAAAACCTCTTCTCATCAAGTGGCTTGGTGAATATGTCGGCAAGTTGATCTTCGGTGCCCACACTCTCTATGCAAATGTCCCCTTTTTGTTGGTGATCTCTTATGAAATGATGACGGACATCAATATGCTTTGTTCTTGAGTGTTGAACCGGGTTGTTGATGAGCTTGACGGCACTTTCATTGTCACATAGCAATGGCACTTGCTTGAACTTGATTCCAAAGTCACTTAAGGTAGCCTTCATCCAAAGTAATTGAGCACAACAACTACCGGCCGAAATATACTCCGCTTCGGCGGTTGAAAGTGCTACACTATTTTGCTTCTTTGATGACCAAGACACAAGTGATCTTCCCAATAGTTGACATGTGTCCGATGTGCTCTTTCTCTCAACTTTGCATCCCACATAATCCGAATCCGAATATCCAATCAACTCAAATCTTGCTCCTTTGGGATACCATAATCCAACATGTTGTGTATGCTTCAAGTACCTCAATATTCTCTTTGTTGCCTTCAAATGACTTTCTCTTGGTGAGGCTTGAAATCTTGCACACATACATACACTAAACATCACATCCGGTCTTGATGCGGTCACATAGAGTAGACTTCCAATCATAGACCGATACATCTTTTGATCCACCATGTTGCCACTAGCATCACTATCTAAGCTTCCACTTGTCTCCATTGGTGTACTAATAGCTTTGCTCTCATCCATTTCAAACTTCTTGAGCATGTCCTTGATATACTTGCCTTGACTCATAAATGTATCATTCTTCATTTGCTTGATTTGAAGACCAAGGAAGTAACTAAGTTCTCCAATTATAGACATCTCAAACTCACTTGCCATCATCTTGCCAAACTTCTCACAAAATTCTTGATTTGTTGATCCAAAGATGATATAATCCACATAGATTTGCATGACAAACAAATCATTTCCAAGTTTCTTGGTGAAAAGAGTGGTGTCAACCTTTCCCATCTTGAATCCCTTAGAGAGTAGGAAATCCCTCAATCTCTCATACCATGCTCTAGGTGCTTGTTTCAATCCATACAAAGCCTTTCTCAACTTAAACACATGGTTGGGTTTCTTTTCATCTTCAAAACTGGGAGGTTGCTCAACATACACAAGCTCATTGATGTACCCATTGAGAAATGCACTCTTCACATCCATTTGATACAACTTAATGTTGTGGGCACAAGCATAAGCTAGCAAGATCCTAATTGCTTCCAATCTTGCAACCGGGGCATATGTTTCTCCAAAGTCAAGACCTTCAACTTGAGTGTAACCTTGAGCCACTAATCTTGCTTTGTTCCTTATTACTATCCCATCTTGATCTTGCTTGTTCCGAAAGACCCATTTGGTTCCAATCATATTATGACCCTTAGGCCTCTCAACTAACTCCCATACTTGGTTTCTTGTGAAGTTGTTTAGCTCTTCATGCATAGCATTGACCCAATCAACATCATTCAAAGCTTCATCTATCTTCTTAGGCTCAATGAATGACACAAATGAGAAGTGCTCACAAAATGATGCCAATCTTGATCTAGTTTGCACACCTCTTGAAATATCACCAATGATAGTGTCCAATGAATGATCTCTTGCAACATTAGTTGGTTGAAGCACTTGCACTTGATTGCTAGCATTTGATTGATCACTTGGTTGAGATGATGAACTAGCAATTTGTTGATCTTGCACATTGCCATTACTAGTGCTTGCTTGGATTTGATCATGAGAACCACTAGCTTGCACATTTGAGTTAGAGAGCACTTGATTCTTGTCATCTTCAATATCAATCACCTCTCTAGGCCTTATATCACCAATGTCCATGTTCTTCATTGTATTGACCAATTGAGTGCCTCTTACATCATCTAGATTCTCATCTTCCTCTTGGGAACCATTTGTTTCATCAAATTCTACATCATGAACCTCCTCAAGAGTACCGCTAGCCAAATTCCAAACTCTATAAGCCTTGCTAGTAGTGGAGTAACCAAGCAAGAAATCTTCATCACATTTCTTTTCAAACTTGCTCAATCTAGTGCCTTTCTTCAATATATAGCATTTACACCAAAAAACCCGAAAATATGCTATGTTGGGCTTTCTTCCATTCAATAGCTCATAGGGTGTCTTCTCCATCATAGGGTGACAATAGAGTCGGTTGCTATAATAGCAAGCCGTGTTGATTGCTTCGGCCCAAAAAGAATAACTCACATTGTACTCACTCAACATTGATCTTGCCATATCAATCAAGGTTCTATTCTTTCTTTCAACTAGCCCATTTGATTGAGGAGTATACTTGGCCGAGAATTGATGTCTAATTCCAAATTCATCACACAACTCATCAATTCTAGTGTTCTTGAATTCACTACCATTGTCACTTCTAACTTTCTTGATGGTTGTTTCAAACTCATTATGAATGCCCTTGACAAATGATTTGAATATTGCAAACACATCACTCTTGTCACCAAGAAAGAACACCCATGTGTATCTAGTGAAATCATCCACAATGATAAATCCATATTTGTTTCCACCAATGCTAGTGTATGTGGTTGATCCAAACAAGTCCATGTGCATCAACTCAAATGCCTTAGATGTGCTCATTATGCTCTTCTTAGGATGTGTATTACCAACTTGTTTTCCGGCTTGACATGCACTACATAGCTTATCCTTTTCAAATGTGACATCTTTCAAGCCTCTAACTAAGTCATGCTTAATCAATTTGTTCAATTGTTTCATTCCAACATGACCAAGCCTTCTATACAATAACCAACCCATGCTAGACTTAGTGATCAAACATGTTGACAATTGAGCCTCTCTAGCATTGAAATCAACTAAGTATAGATTCTCATATCTAAATCCTTTGAATATCAAGTTTGAGCCATCTACACTTATGATCTCTACATCATCCACACCAAATATGCATTTGAAACCAAAATCACACAATTGGGCTACCGACAATAGGTTGAAATTCAAGCTCTCTACTAGTAGCACATTGGAAATGCTTAAATCATTGGATATTGCAATCTTACCAAGCCCCTTGACTTTGCCTTTGCCATTGTCACCAAATGTGATACTATCAATCCCATTGCTCTTGCTTTCATTGATTGAATTGAACATTCTTGAATCACCGGTCATGTGTTGTGTGCACCCACTATCAAGCACCCAATGCCTTCCTCCGGCTTTATAATTTACCTATAAAAGAAGATCAATTCTTTTTAGGTACCCAAACTTGCTTGGGTCCTTGTAGGTTAGTCACCAAGGACTTTGGTACCCAAATGGCCTTCTTCTTTGGGCCCACAATTGGTGTACTAATGAACTTAGCCTTCACACATTTGGCACCCTTATAAAGCATGTAACAAGAATCAAATTTGATTGAGGATACATTAGGTAGCTTGTTCTTGTTAGTCTTGCAATTTTGCTCTATATGCCTAACTTGCTTGCATCTATTGCAAAACCGACCATTGCCCTTCACAAAGCTAGCTTTGGGAGTGACAAAGGCCGCCTTGCCTTTCTTGGGGGTATAGCCTAATCCCTCTTTGTTGAGAGAAAACCTTTGGCTACCCAAGCACTTTAGCAAGCGGGCATCTCCACCATAGGTGTTGCCTAAGGCACGAGTGAGCTCATTCACCTCCTTCTTGAGGGTCTCATTTTCCACCACTAGTGATGTATCATTCATAGGTGGAGTGAAAGTAGTAGTGCTACAAGAAGTGTTAGTGGGAGCAATAGCAATAGGCTTATAAGTAGATTTATTAATAAGATCACATGTTAGTCCCACATCACATGTAACTATCACTTGCTCCTCCTTGGCTTCCTCCTTCTTGACTTGCTCAATGAGAGAGGAATGAGCTTTTTCAAGCTTTGAGTGAGCTTTGCCAAGCTTCTCATGGGCATCCATTAGCCCCTCATGAGTGGCATTGAGCTCATCAAAGGATTGCTCAAGAAATTTTACTCTCTTGCGCAATTCTTTGCACTCCTTTCTTTTCATCTCATTGCAAGCGTGCACTTGCTCACACATGTCCATGAGCTCCTCCTTGGAGTACTCCTCATCTTTATCATCACTCCTACAAGAATCACTTTCATCATCATCACTCTCATCATATTTTACCTTGGTAGGCTTAGCCATGAGGCATGTTGATGGAGTGTCGAAGATGGAGGGCTTGTCGTTGATGGCGATGCTTGCTAGTGCTTTCTTGATTGACTTCTTGCCATCATCACTAGAGTCATCACTATCCGATGAGCCATCACTATCCCAAGTGACCACATAGCCTCCACCTTTCTTCTTCTTTTGAAAGGTCATCCTCTTCTCCCTCTTCTTCTTCTTTTCTTTCTTGTCCTTCTTGTGTTTGTTCTTCTCATTTTCATCATTGTCACTATTGTAAGGACAATTGGCTACCACATGATCGGGACTCTTGCAATTATAGCATCTTCTCATATATTCTTTGCTCTTGGTATGATCTCTTCTTTTTCTTGCACCATAGCCTTTCTTCTTCATGAACTTGCCCATCTTGCACACAAAGAGAGCCATAGCTTCATCATCAATATCACTAAGATCCTCATCATCACTTGACTCTTTCTTTGACTTGCCCTTGTTCTTGTATGATGATGAGCTAGCCTTGAATGCTACACTCTTCTTCTTCTTGTCCTCATCTTCCTTTTTGTCCTCCTTGTCATCCCCCTCCCTTTCCACATGGTATGTCTCTTGTGTCATGACTTCACCTAGTACTTGGTTGGGGGTGATCTCCTTTAATCCTCCTCTTATGATTAGCATTCTCAACATTTCAAACCTTGGAGGTAGACTCATCAAGAACCAATGAGAGACATCATCATTCTTGATCTCTTCTCCCAATGCCTTCAAATCATTGACAATGACTTGCAAGCGATGGAACATCTCCGGTATGCTCTCATCATCTTTCATCTTGAAACCTATCAACTTGTCCTTGAGAATATATAACTTGGCACTCTTCACCTCCGGTGTGCCCTCATAGGTTTCCTCCAATCTCTTCCACACTTCATTTACTCTTTCACAATCCTTGATTTGCTCAAACACCTTTGGATCAAGGGCATTGTATAGGGTGTTGAGAGCCATTGTATTGCATTGCTTGTTAGACTTATCTTGGTTGGTGGGATTGTCGGGATTAATGATAGCATAATCATTCTCGGTTACATCCCATACTTGATCATTGATTGAACCAAGATACACAATTATCTTTCTCTTCCAATAATCATAGCTTGTGCCATCAAAGAATGGTGGTTTGCCCCCCACATGGTTGAACACAACTTGAGCCATAATTTGACACCGAGGTTGTTAAGCCTTCAATCAAACGGTGACCACGGCTCCGATACCACTTGAAAGGTCCTAATATGGCTAGAGGGGGGGTGAATAGCCTATTTAAAAATCTCCATGTAGGGGATGAACCAATCATAAGATGAAGATCAAGTCAATTACCGGGAGAATGCAAATGACAAGAGACAACCAATTTTTCTCCTGAGGTTCACGTGCTTGCCAACACGCTAGTCCCCGTTGTGTCGACCAACACTTGGTGGTTTGGCGGCTAAGAGGTGTTTCACAAACCTCGTCCACACGATAGGACACCGCAAGAACCGACCCACAAGTGAGGTAACTCAATGACACGAGCAATTTACTAGAGTTACCTTTTGGCACTCCGCCGGGGAAGGTACAACTCCCCTCACAATCACCGAAGGCGGCCACGAACAATCACCAACTCGTGCCGATCCTTCACCGCTGCTCCAACCGTCTAGGTGGTGGCAACCACCAAGAGAAACAAGCGAAATCCACAGCGCAACACGAATACCAAGTGCCTCTAGATGCAATCACTCAAGCAATGCACTTGGATTCTCTCCCAATCTCACAATGATGATGGATCAATGATGGAGATGAGTGGGAGGACTTTGGCTAAGCTCACAAGGTTGCTATGTTAATGAAAATGTGCAAGGATTGTCCTTTGAGCCGGCCATGGGGCTATAAATAGAGCCCCCATCAAATAGAGCCGTTATACCCCTTCACTGGGCAAAAACGCGCTCTGACCGGACGCTCCGGTCATAATGACCGGACGCTGGCCCTCAGCGTCCGGTCGCCCGATGGACGCCATGCGTCACCAGCTTCAAACGCTGTTCGTCAAATTTCAACGGCTACGAAGCTGACCGGACGCTCCGGTAAAACTGACCGGACGCTGAAGCCCTAGCGTCCGGTCGTTTCCCATAAGCTCCCCGAGGCATGTTTTTTCGACCGGACGTGTCCGGTCCACCTTGACCGGATGCAGCTAGCGTCCGGTGCTCAACCCTTAGCCACTGTGCAGACCAATCAGTTTGACCAGACGCAGAAACCAGTGTCCGGTGCATCTCAGGTCCAGCGTCCGGTGCAACACCGAAACTGGCGACCTCTCTGCCAGCTCGACCGGACGCAGCCTTTCAGCGTCCGGTCGCTGAGTGACCCAGCGTCCAGTCAGTAGACCGACACCAGCATCATTTCGACCAACTCCATTTCAACTCTAACTTCTTCACCCTTTCTCAAGTGTGCCAACCACCAAGAATTTTGCATCCGGCGCAATAGAAAATAGACATTTCATTTTTCCAAAAGCGCCGAATCTCGCCTCGCAAGTTCGGCGGGAGGGAGAGAGGGACCCAAACCCATCTCAACCCTACAAACACCTTGTGCACATATGTTAGCATATTTTCACAAATATTATCAAGGGTGTTAGCACTCCACTAGATCCTAAATGCATATGCAATGAGTTAGAGCATCTAGTGGCACTTTGATAACTGCATTCCGATATGAGTTTCACTCCTCTTAATAGTATGGCTATCTATCCTAAATGTGATCACACTCACTAAGTGTCTTGATCACTAAAACAAAATGGCTCCTACATTTTATACCTTTGCCTTGAGCCTTTTGTTTTTCTCTTCTTTTCCAAGTTCAAGCATTTGATCATCACCATGCTATCACCATTGTCATGATCTTTGTCATTGCTTCATCACTTGGAGTAGTGCTACCTATCTCATAATCATCTTGATAATCTAGGTTAGCACTTAGGGTTTCATCAATTAACCAAAACCAAACTAGAGCTTTCAGCAGGCACCAGAGCACCCTGATACTTTACCACTCCAGGCTTGAGTGCCTACTCACTCTCAGCCACGTCCCAGTGCTACAGACGAGTATGCTTCAGACTGGTGGAGTGACCTCATAGGTGGTTTCGGCTACTACGGGGTGCGGGTGGTTCTCGTCTAGCTGGTGCTCCACGCTTAGATGATGAGGATGTTGGTAGAGATGAAGATGATGATGAGTGATCTCAGCTTTCAGAGATAGCTTACAGCCCCTTTTGTCCTTAGTTTGCCATTGTTGGATCTTTGTGGTGATAGATGACAAAGGGAGAGAGAGACTGATTAAAGCTTCATGATGTTTGTTTCATTTGCTTATCTTTGTACCTGAAGATATATACTGTAGGCTATAGTTTCTTGAGCTTCATTTTAGTTTCTGAGCTTCATTGGTGTATCTTGAGTTTGAGATAGATTGTATCATGTGAGAGATGAGACTTATACTTATGCTTTATCTATGTATATCTTGAGACATGATCTTTATTTATATATTAGTGGCTTGTTAACTTGAGAAAATGTGTAATGAGTGCTATGTGTGATATACATGTGTTATATTTATTTTCATAAGGACTATGCATGCTAGAATGAAAATATTTGATGTGATGCCTTTATATTTATTCTTGTGTGATATATCTTGTCATATGCATCACGGTTTTACTTTGTCATATACACTTGCACCCCACAGATGCAATGATTTAGGGGAGTCTCCTATATGTTTTATTATGTGCAATTGACATTTGAGGTCATTTTGTGAATTCTAATCATAAGCACATATTAAGGGGGAGCCTCTCATAAATCATTGAACCTAAAAGCTTAAATGTTTATATTCTTTTGTAAGCTTTAATCAAGTTGTGATCAATCACCAAAAAGGAGAAGATTGAAAGTGCATCTAGTCCTTTAGTGGGGTTTGGATGATTGAATGACAGCATTATTAAAGGGCTAACCTGTTTGCTAAGTGTGGATATGTAATAGGTTATCTCACAGGCACTTAATGAAAGCCAAAATTATGTGTTGTTGTATAAACAATCTAGTTCAAGCACAAGACAACAATGCAAATGAAATTCATGCAAAGGCTTATTTATTGTGGTATTTCCATGTACTATATGAAAGCAAGCCTGGTAAAAATTAGTTGATGAGACATGAGGGATTGCATATGGAACGGTCTCATATTTGAAGCTTGCTAAATCGAAATAAAAAAGATAACAATACAAATGAATGGATGATTCAACACAAGATATGACTTGATGGCTTGAGATGATGAAGATAGCAAGGAAAGGCTTCGAGGTACTAAACAAGGGTGAAGGGCAAGCGATGGCTTGGCGGCCGAAGAACCTAGCTAGGGTGAAGAAGAAAGTACTTGTATTTAGTTGAGGTACTAATCAAGCTATGATGGTCATATTGATGTGGAGGATCAAATCTATATTGGACAAAGTGTTGAAAGTGACTTGATGCATTTGGAGTTATTCATATTTGATGAATGAAATCAAGTCACGTGCTCAAGATGGCTATGCTCAAGTGTAAAGATCAATATCAACATGTTGGCAACCTCACTTGATGAAGATTAAAATAGACGGCATCAATTCAAAAGAGATCAACTTAAGCAGTATAAATTCATTTTTTATTAGATCTTGAGTTTAATAGGTATGTCGTACTATTAAGAGGGATGTATCATGTTGATAGATAATTATTCATAAGTGCTCATGCCAACCCATGTGAGTTTTGAGTGTTTGAGAGATAAAAGAGCTAACCTGTTTTCTGCTGGTCTGGCAATACCGGACGTGTCCGGTATGGATACCGAACGTGTCCGGTATTTGCCCAGCAATGGTAAAGTTGTTGTTCTCGGGTTGGTTCATCGAGAGTTCCGACGGTCGAGAGTTCCGGCAATGGTCGGGAGTTCTGATGTCTCGCGCTTAAACTGACTTGAAGAGTTCACTGTCCTGGTCATACCAGACGTGTCCGGTATTCATACTAGACGTGTCCGGTATGGACAGCTAGAGACAAACGGCTAGTTTTTAAATGCCTTGAGGGTCGGGAGTTTTGGCATGCATCGGGAGTTTTGACACCTCACATACTTTAACTCAGTTATCATAGTTTTCAAATATGCTAAGGGTCAGGAGTTCCAACGGTTGGGAGTTTTGGCATTCATCGGGAGTTTCGACGCCTCACAATGTCACTGTAACTTAGTTATCGTTGGGGTAGTGTAAGTCATACCGGACGTGTCCGGTATGCGTCCGGTATGGCAACGGCTAGTTTTTCCAAGGGGGCTATAAATACCCCCAAGCCTCCATCTTTGGAGGCTGCTGATTTTGCTGATCCTCTAGCATGTTTTTGAGCTTTGCCAACTCTCCCAAACCCACTCTTAGTGAGTGATTCATCCAATTTCCAAATTCATTTGTGGGTTAAGAGAGAATTTGAAAAAGAGAGCAAGCCACCACTTGAGCACTTGCGCATATTGTCAATCTCATGATTTACATTTGTTACTCTTAGACTCTTCGGTCCTAGACGGTTAGGCGTCACTAGAGAGCACCCGAGAGATTGTGGTGTGCCTAGGAAAGTTTGTAACGGTTGATTCCGCCACCTCAGAATCAACTAGTGGAAGGAGGAAAAAGAGTTGAAAAAGACTCCGGCTAGAGTGACCTTCGTGGTACCCTCTAGGGCTAACCTTCGCTGGGTCGCCCGCAACCCCCTCAACGGAAAGTAGGTCTCGAACGAGTCCAAACTTCAGTAAAACAAATATCGTGTCTCAATTCACATTTCATTTGATATTTGTGTTGCTCCAGCTCTTGTGCAGGTTCTCTGTGTATATTGTCATCTCTAGTAGGTACCTACAGTTTGGCTTGAAGATAGAAATTGAAAGGAGCAAGTTTAGGGCTGCTCTGTAGAAATCATGTATATCGGACACGCCCGATATTTTTTACCTATGCTGAAAATATTTATTCTCTGTTCTAACTTTGTGTTGCAGGGTTGTAGCTTCTAGATATATTCTTTATACCTTGTTTACTTTGTGGCTAACTTGTGAGAGGTGGTATTACTCTTAATTTGGAGTTTCCATTTTTTTGGAAACTCTCTTTTCTAACTGTTTCCGTATTTAAAGGTGTTAATTTTTAGTAACGCCTATTCACCCCCCTCTAGGCGGCATTCTAGGTCCTTTCAACTATACATGTAGTGTCAAACATGTTAATATCTCAGGCATGATACCAATATATTTTCACCTATACATGTAGTGTCAAAGATTTTAGGTATGGTAGTAATGTTTCCTGCTTAATCCTATCTGTTTTAGGTGTTGGGAAAGGTGTATATCAATGTGATTACCGTGCACAGAAAAAAGTGGATCAAGGAGCTTTCAATTCTGACATTTGGGAACCAGAAGATGCATTGCATGAAATAGAGGGTATGAAAGGTTTAAATTGTGTACATGTAGATCCCAAAAATACATTGTATGTGCAATGAGTAATGGTCTAATATTTTTTAATAGAAAACAATTTAGATCAACAGAACCCAAATGAAGATGGCCCTGACATCTACGAGGATGATGAAGCTAGAATGTTTAATGATAAAGGTGAGCTTGTGAGGACATTTTCTTATATTATTTTTTATTGATGCTCATGCAAACTTTAGAAATTCTAATTTTAAATTGTAGATTTTAAATACGAGTATTCTTTGGAACCCACAACAAGAACAAATGGTCATGATCCTTATAACTTTCTGTACGTGGGTTTTTCTAAGACCCATCATGTCTTGAAGAAAGTGTAGAACTATTTTTATTGTCATGCAAAGAGGTTTGAAGATGAAGGTCCTGCATTTTGTTGTTGGAACAGACGGGTTAATATATTTATACCAGAAGTCCCAGATGAGCTCCGACGATTATTCACAAGTCAAACTGATAAGGATGGAAAGTATTTCAGAAGGAACATTCATTACTTCAATCCACACTTTTCTTTCACCAGCATGGGGTTTCCATTGATCGTAGTTTGGCAACAACAAAGGGTACTCGTATTTATACATTTAAAGCTCATGGCCAAATATATCATTGGTTGGATCAACTTATGGCTAGTGCTAAGGGACCATGCCACTTGCGGTTATACTTTTATGACATAGAAGAGACTATGCATCATAGGATGAAAGGATCACCACATCTTGATGCTAATGTGATCTGCACTATATTGAAGATTATGCAACACAATCCATACGTTCAAGCATTTAAGAGTCTAGGCACTCTTACCAACTTGGATTGCTACACTATTGAGCTAAATACAAGTATTTCTATTGATCAGAGAAGGTATAATGCGCCCACAATGGAGTAAGTGGCTGCTATATGGTTTGATGGAAATGACCCACAACAAAAGTTTGAGCGAAGCATAGTCATTTACGGTAAAGAAAATCAACCTCATTATATAAGGCCGTACCATGGATGTTATGATCCATTAGCATATCCTATGTTCAATCCTAATGGTGAAACTGGTTGGGAGGATAAGAAGATTTTATATCAAGACTCACCTCCATCGAATCCAAAGAGAAAATATACTAAGCGTGTACAAAAAGGTAGTTTTATTTGTTATTTGCATAAACAATAAACAATTTAATTTTTTCCTCAAAATCACACTAACAACTAATTACAAATTTCATACTTTTATATTTATATTATATTTTATTATATAGACCCAATGCTTGTTCAAATCAATGATGTCTCAGAGACGAACGTACATGAAGAAGAAGGTTATTTCCTTTGCAAAACTTTTTATCTATTTAAAATATTATTATTTTTCTCAACATGATGAAGTTAAGACATTTTAGCCATTCAATAAACTCAAAATAGAATGAAATTTAATCTTTTTGTTGTTATTATGAACATAAATTACAGAGTCACGGCGGTACGTTAGTGCTAGGGAATATCTATGTTTCAGGCTACAAATTCATGATAGAGAATTTAATGTCATGTTTCATGGTGGGAGGCTTTTCTAGCAATGGGCTGTTGATATGTATGTGAAGGTGGAGTCAATGCGATTAGATTGGTACTCAAAACCGGCGCATCAAGATCTAATTCATGCTGATCTATACCAGGTTAGATGTATTTGAGTTGAAAAGTTGTTTTTTTTCTATTTTCAAACCCAAGGATAACCTATAATGTTTTAACACATATATTCACTAAGGCCTTCTAGACACTCTTGCTGCTAGAGAAGCCCATGCGTCACAAGCTGGTCGTAGAATTGTACTATCAAAAGATATCCAAGGAAGTGACCATGATGTGCACACAAGGTATATGGATGCCATGGCTTTGATTACTCGATATGAAAAGCCAAATTTTTTGTGACAATGACATCCAATCCATGTTGGGATGAGATAGTAGAACAGTTATTGCCAGGACAAATGCCGCAAGATCGTCCAGATATCGTGGCAAGAGTTTATAGAGCAAAGCTACGAGACCTCCAAGATTTCATTCTTAAAAAACATCATTTGGGCAAGGTCGCTGCCTAGGCACATGTCACCGAGTTTTAGAAAAGAGGATTACCACATGAACACTTCCTTTTGGTTATGGAAGATGAGAGCAAAGTACGTACTCCCGATGATTGTGACAAGTATATATCGGTAGAACTTCCTGATTAGAAGAAATACCCAGAATTGCATAGACTTGTGTGCAAACATATGATGCATGGACCATGTGGTGTCCTCAACCGTAAGTGCCCATGTATGATAGATGATAATTGCCACTTTCATTATCCCCGTGACTTTTGTGAAACCACCCTACAGGGAAAGAACTTATATCCTATTTATAGAAGGAGAGATGATGGATAAAAAGTGAAAATAAGAAGGGAATGGTTGGACAACAGATGGGTTGCGCCATACAATCCAATCCTTCTAATGAGGTATAATTTTCATATTAATGTAGAGGTTTGCAGGAGCATAAAGTGTGCCAAGTATCTATATAAGTATGTCTTTAAGGGTCACGACCGTGTTTTGGCTTCGATAAATCAAGCTCGGGCAAATATGGATGGGATATCACTGGTCATTAATGAGATTAAGCAGTATAGAGATAGAAGGTGTATAACAGCTATAGAGGCAATCTATAGATTATACGGTTTTCCTTTGTATGATATGTCACACATATGGTTGTGTACAAAGCTAGGGATGATCTAAACAACGTTGTGCGAAATCCTAACTCTCAGAGGTCCATGCTTACATAGTACTTCAGCACAAACATGTATGATCTTGGTGCACAAAATTATTTATATAGAGAGTTCCCTGAGCACTTCACTTGGATAAAGTCAAAAAAGTTTTGGAAACCTAGAGAAAGAGGTGGTCAGATTGGAAGACTGGTGTATGCCCATCCTGCTGAAGGAGAGCGATACAATCTTCGTGTGCTTCTTAACCATGTGAGGGGTGCAACTTCATTCGAGCATATTGGAAGTCAACATGGAACTACATATGCAACATTTAGAGATGCTTGAGGCCTTGGGTTATGTGGAAACTAACAAGAGCCTAGATGACTGCCTCACTGAATCTGCACAATTAAAGATGCCTTGAGCTCTGAGGAGGCTATTTGCAACTATCATAGTTTTCTACAAGTGTAATAATATTCGAGCACTATGGGACAAACATATTGATTCAATGTCTGAGGATTATCGTCGCTTAAATTGCAACTCCAAAATGGCTGAACAAATGGTGCTTAGAGATATATCTATACATGTTAAAGATATGGGTAGAGACATTACAAACTATGGACTTCCTGAACTAGATGCCTCAGATAAATTGATAAATATTAAAATTCCCAAAAACTTTTTTTATTAATAATTAATGCTTCTTATTCATCATTTTGAATTTTGAATGACCGTTTACACTTATTTGATTAGATGAGATGTCAAGAGACCATTATAGAGAGCTTATAGAAGAATTAAATATTGGATGTGAAGAACATCTAAAAATGATACAAACACTAAATGCTGAGCAGAGAGCTAGGTTCGACTTGGTTATGAATCATGTGGAGAAGAAAATTGGTTGGGTATTTTTTATCGATGGACCAGGAGGAACCGACAAGACATATCTTATAAGGCTTTGCTTGCAAAGGTGTGCTCCATGAATCTTATAGCAATTGCTAGAGCAACATCTGGTATTACAGCAAGTATTATGCCTGGCGGACACACTGCACACTCCCGCTTCAAGATTCTCATAAAGCTAGATAATAACACTATATGCAACTTTACAAAAATAGAGTGGTACTACTGAATTGCTTCGTAGGGCTGCCTTGGTAATATGGGATGAAGTAGCCATGACAAAGAGACAAGCAGTAGAAACACTTGACAGAACATTGCAAGATATAATAGGTTGCAATCAATCTTTTGGTGATAAGGTCATGTTGTTTGGATGTGACTTCAAACAAGTTCTTCCTGTTGTGACACGAGGAACAAGAGCATAGATCATTGATGCTACTTTACTAAAGTCATATATATGGGACAATGTACGAAGGATTCAGCTTACCCAAAACAAGCGAGCTAAAAATGATAATTGGTTTGCGGAGTACCTATTAAGAATTGGGAATGGAACTAAAAAAACATTTGGTGATAATTATGTTCAATTGTCTGATGATATCATCATGTAATAGAGGCAAAATTACAGTAAGAATACAAATAAAATAAGTTCAGAAGACAATCCAATTGACAACCTTATCAAACAAGTGTTTCCCAAACTCAAGGCAAATTGTAACTCTACAGATTATATGCGCGAACATGAGATTCTTTCTACTACAAATGAGCAGGTCGATGCTATGAATGCAATAATGATCGAGAGGTTTTCTAGAAATGACAAGGTATACTATAGTTTCAACTCAGTGGATGTTGATACAAGGAATAATTACCCTCTTGATTTTCTAAATTCTATTACACCTAATGGGTTGCCTCCTCATGAGCTTAAGATTAAAAAAGACTGCTATGTTATCTTACTACATAATTTTGATCCTCACAATGGTCTTTGCAACGGCACTAGATTGGTCATTAGAGGATTTTAGAACAATACAATTGATGCTGAAATAGTTAATGGCGATCATGCAAGAACTAGAGTATTCATACCAAGAATTCCCATGTCCCCCTCCAAAGACCTAACATTGCCATTCAAGTTTAAGCGAAAGCAGTTCCCAATAAGATTGAGTTTTGCAATGATAATAAATAAAGCCCAAGGTCAAACCATATCAAATGTTGGTGTGTATCTCCCTGAACCAGTTTTCTCCCATGGCCAGTTGTATGTAGCACTGTCAAGAGGTGTTTCTCATAAGAGTACGTGGGTTTTGGCTAACACAAATAAGGATGACGGCCCCACTGAAAAGAGCACAAAAAATATTGTCTTTAGAGATGTATTAGAGATGTGACACCAGTACATTCAATAATTTTCAAAATGATATATGCGAATACCCTCTAGAGTTTCATTGTTATTATTATTGTTTCATTACAAAGATTTTTTTTGATAAACACGTGCGTGCTGCACGTGCATTTCTACTAGTAATGTTAAATGAGTGCAACTTTTGGTACAGATTGAATGTGACATATCCTATTGTATTGAAAAGGTTCAATTATATTTACACGATTTATACAAATTGTCTCATAGAAAATTTCATTAATATCACATCCATTGTGTATGAATAGTTTTCATAACACGTGCGTGTTGCACGTGCATGTCCAGTAGTATCTAGAAAAAGCTAAACAGTTCTAAAAACATTCTAGGGCTAGTTTTCTATATGTCACTAAAAATTATATAGTTTCCCTGTATGTCACTAAAAATATTACTTCTTTTTATCGCCATCACAATTTTTTGTCCTTCTAGTGCAACTTGCCCACTTCCGCAAGCTTTCACTGTTATTTTGCAAGACGTGGCATAAGACACACTTTCATGTAGTGCAAAACATTGTATAAGATATGGTGGGGCCGAGCCTCACACTCTCATCCTCTCGTACACAAGCCAAACAAGCCTAAATTTCTCCCCTAAATCCCAACTTCTTCTTCCATTGTGAGTGGGACAAGGAGTACGATTCGGGCTTGTGCACCTGGGAAGGCAGTGCCCTGTTTGAATACATGCCCTCCACATACATCCTTCTCTTGTCCACATACATACCATGTGTGGGAGGAGCCCTGCATGGCTGCAATCTATTGGACACCGGTGTCGATTTACACAACGTACTCGGTGTTGGCCCTAAATGCCCTTTGCGCCACCTTCTACCACACATAGGGGGTGTTATGATCCGGTGTCTAAAGTTTAGGAGGTGTTACATGGGGTGTCGTATGGAATGTTCGGATACTAATAAAAAAACAAATTACAGAATCTGTCAGTAATCCACGAGATGAATTTATTAATCCTAAGTAAGCTGTCATTAGCAATTGTTTACTGTAGCATCACATTGTCAAATCATGGACTAATTAAGCTTAAAAATTGATCTCACAAAATAGTTTCAATCTGTCCATTTAGTTTCGTAATTTGTTTATATTTAATACTCCATGCATGTGTCCAAACATCCGATGGGACAGCGTCTAAAGTTTAGGAGGTGAATCCAAACACCCCATTAGGCTAGTCCCTACACCTAAGCAAAATAGGCCCAACTTGAGCCTATTACTGGACATTGATTAGCAAACTCGTGAATAAAATTCTTGGTCGGAGCTCGGTCTGAACTATTTCTTTGAATTATTTTCCAACTTAAAAGAGTGTGTGGCTTACTGGTTTGACCCAAGAGCAGCCTAACTATGTATATTGAATGTTATTGGACACAAAAATTATACTTGAAAAATCATAGGCTTTTTTGGACCCAGGCCACATAATGCTTAAGTCTAGTCCGTGACATATATCTTATCACCCCATCTCAATCATAGTTGGGCAACATGCATACTTAGCCACACTTTAACCTCTCATTAATTTCCTCCCTCTACACCCTCAATTGCATGGGGGTTCATCTATAATTTGCTACTAACTAGTACATGTCAATTTTGTGTTAATGGTGCTAACTTTGTCTATAATTTATGTGATTTGTCTTGTGAATGTAATCACGAACTTATGCCAATCTAAATGGCCAATGAAAAGCAAGGAATGGGCCAAAAATTTAATTCATTTCCTTGGAGGGGTAAATGCACATTTTCCATGACAACTTAATAGCAACATAACAGCTCACTAATGGAAGTGGCACCAAAGTGATGAAATTTTGAGATAGTGGCACTGGAGATAAGTTAAGATTTTTTTAGTGGCACAAGGAATATGGCACACATACACATTATTCTTTAAAAAGTAGTAACATAAGTTGCTAGCAGTCATACCATGCACCACAAACTTTTTAAAATTTGTCCTAATTAGGTTTTGGATGATAATGGAACCTTATCAAGGATAAATACCTTTCCCTTACGGTCCTCATGGCCATTCTTATCAGCCATCCTGATTTGGGAAAGTCCCAACATGAACCATGTGTCTCAACTGGCCTTCATCGATCACAAGTTCACCTTATTACCATTCCTTTCTTGTCGACCCTTTTTCGTAACTTGACCTACCTAGTTGAGCCCTAGTAAGGGAGTGAGTCGGTCGAGCCTACCAGCCGTCTAGCTAACATGAAGCTTTACACTCAAACTAGAGGCCTTGGAGTCTCATCACTTGCCTTCTTACTCTTTCAACACAAGGGCTCTTAACTAATGCCTCACCTAGTGTAGTTTTCCTTTTGCCTCTCAAGCTTTAAAGCCTCATAATCCAAAGTCCCCTAAAATCGACACCCTCTCCAACTCCAAGTAAGTTTGATCTGATTCGTTCAATTTGCTTCACCTTCACCCTGTACCATTGGGGCAACCCTTTTCTCAAATAGTTACATCTCTTTCACACCCCTCGTGTTTGTAACACCTCGGTGTTAAGCATGTATTACCATTTCATCCCATGAGCATAATCATCATCACCTCATGCATAAGCATCATTCATGCATTTCACTTCGAAAGAAATGAAGTATCATTTCATGTGGTGCTTAAGTTGATTGAAATTCATTATGTTTAAAATAATGTGAAATGCCATGCTCATGTTTGGATGCCATGATTTCTTGTTTTGATCACTAGGATAGCTTATAAATATTTATGATACAAATTGGAGCAAAGTTTATATTTAAAATTTTGCCAAATTTTGTTTTTAAAATAATTCTTCAAAATTAGGGTTTTGAATTAATATTGATGTTTATTTTGTAATTCAAAATCTATTTGGAATTTGACTTTGGTCTTAAAATCAAAGTTGTAGAGAATAAATTTTTAAGCAACTTTCATTTTTACACCAACTTTTGAAACTGCTTTGAAATAGTTCAAAATTTCGTTTGAATGAAAAAGGATTTGAAAATAATTTGAAAAAGATCAATTACCTAAGTTGGGCCTCGCGCCTCACTTCCGGCCCATCCGCGCAGACCGGCCCGGCCTGCTCCGCGCCACACTTTTGCTCCCACGCGCCGCGCCCATTCGCCGTGCACTCGCCCGACCATGCTAGGGCGCGCATGCTGCATGGCCGCCATGCGCCGGCGAGTTCGCCGTGCGGCACCACCGGCCTGCCCCGCGTCCCTCCTGTCGCGCCTTCACCTGCCCGACCACGCTGCGCTCCTCCTCACTCCTCCACTTCGCTCTCTCATTCGCCAGCACAAGCAGCAGCCACAGCGCTCGCCTCCGCCACCGCCCGCACCAGCAGCTCACCGGAGTTGGCCGTTCCGGCTGCTCCAGTTCGCCTGAGCCATCTCCATCTTGCCCTGAGCATCGCCTCCTCCTCGCGCACCTCGTGCTCGCCTCGGTAAGCCATGAGAAGCTCCCCTTCCCTAGGAATCCCTCATCGGAGTTGTGGCCGAGCTCGCTGGAGTGCTCCGCTCCGTGGACCTCACCCCTCCGTCCTCCTTCTCGCTCTCCCTTCACGCGCACGAGCACCACACGAGCTCGGTGAAGCTCCCACGCCACATCTCACGCCCCTTCTCAGCCGGAGATGGCCGACCGTCGGTGAGCCACACCACCGTGCCGCCATGGTCACTGGTCAGCTCGCTCTCAAGCTCCTCCGACCCTACCGCTTGCACTACCATGTCCGCCTTGGCAAGGTGGTCACGTTGGTGGTGACCTCGTCGCCGGCCACCTCGCCGACGGTGAGCTCACGCTGGTCAGCGTAGCCTCCTCTGCCTCAGGGGCTGGTAGGTGGGGCCGACTGACCCACGGGGGCCACTATCAGCCATAGGGGTGCACGCCTGGGTAGAAAGCCGGGTGGATCTAGCAGTTTTAGAACGGGGATTTTCAGAAAGAATTTAAGAAATGATTTTCAGATTTCTATTTAAATGCTTTGGGAATTTATAACTTGCTCAAAATGGCTCCAAATTTGTTGAAACAAATTTTGTTGTGTTCCTTGTCACTAGATCTACATGATAAAAATATTACATGTCATTTTTGAGATACTTTAATGTAGAGCTTTATTTAATTCTTGAATTGCTGATATCTTGTAAAATGTTTAGTAAAACCTATATGTATCAGAAAAATATGATTCCAAGTTTGTTACTCTTCTTGTGTAATGTACTTCCTAGAAAAAATATATGCCATGCATGTCCTATAGAAAAATTATGAGGTGTAGTTCAAGTGCCTTTAATGGCCGATTTTTGTTATTTTTGCTAGAGAGCAAAATTTGTATAAAACATGCATGTGATAATTTTTGTGCAGTGATTATTTACTGTGTAGAACATAGGAAAAATATTACATCTATTGTTTGACACTTTTCACAGTACAAAGTATTTTCATGATCATAATTATGCAATAGCTTGTCATTTTTGTGTAGGCTAATCCAATTATTCAAATGCCATAAAAATTTGATGGTAGACTACTTAGGGTAGTACTATGCTATGGTAATTTTCTAAGATTTTTCTATGCTATAAAAATAGATGTTGCTATTCAAACCTATTATTAATTAGGGTTTAATCAAATGTTGCTTTATGCATGATTAAGAAATTAGTGAAGCTTTGGTGTATCTTTGAAGCATTTAATGAGATGTGTTGATGTAGCATATTAGTAGTAGAAGAGAATGTAGTAGATAACATGTGCTTATAGTACATGTTCTTGGATGATGTTGACTACCTTGCATGCAAGCATATTCATTGTGTTCATTTCATCCGATGCACCTTTTGCATAAGCACTTACACACCTACATCATATAGGATCGCAAACCAAGAGCTCGGTCATCATACCCGAGGAGCCCAAGGAGTAGCTCGAGGTACCGCTACAAGAAGTGACCAAAGCAGACGAGGAGGACGTTGAGGAACTTCTGGAGTGTCCCGATCATCGCCCAAGCTCCTTCAAGAGAGGCAAGCCCTGGAGCATTTTTCTCCTCGGTTTGCGATTATTAATTAATGCTTTACTTTAATTGATGCATTACGTTTAGGAGTTTTTTGCAATCGTTGCTGCATTATACCTTGTCTACCTTTGTTATACTATATCCTTGTTACCCTGGTATCCACAGTCGAGTCAATGCTTAGCAGGCTTAGACCGGTAGAAGTCGAGTGATTTCCTATCACCTGCGAGCTATAGGTGGTTACCTAGCTCTGCTTGGATAACTATGTAGTTATGGTATAACTAAGTGTTAATTTGAAGTTGAGACCGAACAGAGACTTATAGAGTTTTGGACTATAGTGCTTTCCATCTGTGTCGATTAAGGACCGATCGTTGTTGGGCCTCAGGTCATGTTGAACGCATGCCTTATATTTAGCTGGCCGAATAAAGTACCTTTCAACCGTGAAGCTGGGAGATTATTCGGGCTGAGTAGATTGCCCGCAATGCACTATACCGAAGCAGGTGCGGTAGGACACGGGGGCGCGATGATAAGACCAAAAGGCAGTCGGTCGGCCCTCGGGTACATGTGGTTCCTGGCAAACTCGAGATTTTTCCTGGATAGTTGACTCGGTGACCGATACCTCACTTTAGCGGGTAGGTGAGGTTTGTGTAAGGAATAAATTACCAGCTGGTTAATAATCAATTCGAATCGCCATCGTTCACTGGATAGTGAACACTTGACTTGAGTTACTTCATCGTAGTAATGTTGATGGAATACTTGGACAGTTAAAATGAATATGACATTATGGAAGTTGTTAATGATCATTGGTTATCATTATTTGCTTAATCACATGCTTGCTCTAGTATAGGTGCAAATGTAGTCGACAGGCTAATAATAATTAACTTGACAATAATGTTTTTGGAAAGGTTCTTGAAATACTAAAAATGCCTCTTTTTGCAAATGAGTCAGCTACCCTACTATAAAGCCCTTCATAATCCTTGGTGTCACTTTATTTTTGGTTATGTCGGGTAAGTCTAGCTGAGTACCTTCTCATACTCAGGGTTTTGTTCCCACTTGTTGCAGATGGGCAGATATATTATAGCTACTGTATCAACTGCCTTTATCCTGCAATGGGTGATGCTTAGGACCATGGGCATAGTCATTCCTTATGTCTCGTCTGATGCTTTTGTTGGAGATGATCATTAGCTGACACTGTATTTGAACTCCGTGTGAGTGTGTGTGGTTTTGAACAAATGGCTTCTGCTACTTTTATTTGAACTCGTTTGTAATAACTATGTTTAAACTCTAATGTACCTGTGATGCAAACTTTTATATAATATGTGATGGTGACCGCTAAACTTATTACGATCTTGGCTGGTATGTGAGTTGGTTTGAAATCCTTCGTGATTTCATGGACTACCGGGTTATACGGGCTTAAGTTTGCTAAATCGTCTGCTCTGGCAGGTGATTTTCTTACTTAATTTCGTATAATTGGTCGGTTCTATTACAGCTAGCATCAGAGCATGGTTTAGCATGTCACTATTCACAAGTATATTTAAAACAAAAAGGCATTTGAAAAATGTAGGTTCCAAACTAAAAAGTGTGCCAGTGGTCATACCCTTTATGCCCAGTTAAGGACTCTAGGTGGCTTAATTAAGTACTGACTTGGGGTTCTTGCATCATATTTCTCTTTCGTTGCTCATACGGTGTGCTATTGTATGAGTGCCACTTGTTTGAGTGGTAGTGTATGGATCATTTGCCTCTACGCCTCGGTAAGTGTGAGTTGTGAGAGCATGATCGGATACACCGCCGATCTAGGGTGAATGCTTATATGATGCTAGAGTAATTACATGTTCTACGCATGTTTTACAAAGGTATCTCGTGTGTGGGTATTCTGTCCGTTGAGGCAATGCCATCAATAGGACGATGGTTCGGGTAGTTACTACCGTTGTACATGTATCTAGGGATTCGTGTAGAGTGTGTAGATAAAATTTACTGCTTTTATGCATTCATTGGAAATTGGGCTGAAATGAATCTTCTGTAGGTACATAACAACGTTATCGTGTAGAACATATTAGATACGTATTTGAGAGATCGTTTGTATGCCACCGAATTCGTCGCTAGAAATTATTTCTTGTGCATACATCATATTACTTATGCATTTCATCATGTCATGCATTCCTCCCCTTATAAATTGATTATCTCATTTTGATAAAAGTTGTATCACCTAAAATATGTTCCCACGGGGTAATAAAAGAAATTTTGCTACAGATGGCCCGCACGAAGCAGACCGCCCGTAAGTCCACCGGAGGAAGAGCACCTTGACGTTAGTTGGCCCTGAGGGAGCACCACGCCATGAACACCTTCTTGAGCGAGTTTGGCATGACGACCTTGCTTTGGAGAGTGCTCCATGATGTGGGGTACCCAGAGGGTCAAGAGCCGGTGTACTCTTGGAATGAGAGCCAGTTAGCAGAGGATGGACTTGCAGTGGTAGAGATCACAGTTCCTTCTCTTGGTGATGCTCTAGAATGGGATGGTTGGCACTTGGAGTTTGAGGGTTGCACTCCTGTTGAGGGTGTAGAGGGAGTAGCTTTCCGTGTCATCAGGGACATCATGAGCAGATTTCCCAGTGAGCTTGCAGCAGCTCTAGCTGGCACCTTTTCTAGAGATGATCCTCGTGATGCTATTTGGGTTCAGCCTCAGGGAAGTGCTTTGGTCAGAGGTCTAGCTAAGGGATAGGCTAGCGACAACCATGCTATGAGTGCTATGTTTGCCGCTATCAGAGCGTATCAGGGTCTTGAGTGTACCTACTAGACTTTGACTAGCTTATGTGGTCATGATAAGCTCAAGGTAAGAAAGTAGAAGAAGCAGGCGCGTGCTATAGCTAGTTTGTAGGAGCAGTTGGCTGATATGAGCTTATAGTAGGACCAAGCGATAGAGAGAGATGATAGAGCTATGTAGCGGGTGCATATGTTGACTCAGGCCAACAACAATGCAGACCGCATGATTGGACAGTTGGTTCAGGAAAGGAATGAAGCCTAGAACGAGAGGAACCTTTTGCTGCAGAGGGTCGATGAGCTAGAGGAGTACAACGCCAACTTGCACGAGGAGTTTCACGCGCTCTACAATGGGGTTGGCCCATATGCTCCTCCAGACACCGCTGGCATGGACATCGACGACGAGGACGAGGACGAGCCTGTAGTTTCACCTGGGGGTGATGGTGACGTCTCTGACCCTAACGACGGCCCCGAGGAGTAGGCTAGTTGCCTTGTGCTAGTGTTTAGGTCCTGTCGCGATGACCTTTCTTTTGTTGGCATGTAACCTAATGTATCTTGCTTCGAACTTATGAGACTTGGCATGCGATTGGAACTTGGCTAGTAATGCGATATCGGAACGCATAAAAGTCCAGTGTAGGTATGCTGGCAATTCGATTGTATGGACGCGATGTTTGCTTTTGAAGTAATTTAATTAGTGATGTTGTTTTAATTGGGATGCGATTATTGTGCCTCTGTTTTATTGTATGAATTTATTCTCTCCAGTAAATTCAGTACGGCATAATTTTTCCTTCACTCATAATTATTACAGCTTCACTCAATCATTACTTATTGCTGAAATATGTAGATGACAAATACTCATCGTACCACTTATGAGGCCGCTGAGACCGGTGCTAATGGTGCTGGGATTGGTGGTGGTGGTGGAAACCACGTCAACAATAATGAGCCCCCCATGAACCGCATTTGCCACCTCCTCCCCCGCTCACCCCAGAGGTGTTCTTCGCACAGTTGCTCGGGAGTCAGCGCAACACGAAACAATCCCAGAAGAACATGGAGGATTTTCTATGTACCATCGCCAACAATGTTAGCACGGTAACAATCAGGGTGGTGGCAATGGGGTGAATTAGTACAGCAACTTCAAAGATTTTATGGACACCAGGCCGCCAATATTCAAGGAAGCAACAGAACCACTCGATGCTGAAGAATGGATCAACACTATGGAAGATAAATTCCATGTGTTGAGGATGACTGAGGTATTGAAAACTGAGTATGCTGCACATCAGTTGCAAGGGCCAGCGGGAATGTGGTGGAAGCACCATCGCACCACCTTCCCTCCAAATGCTCAGATTACGTGGAGAGAGTTCGCTGAGGCCTTCCGTGGAGTTTATATTCCACCCGGGCTGACTGAGATGAAGTTGGGAGAGTTCTTAGTGTTGAATCAGGGCACCAAAACCGTGACGCAATATTTGCATGCTTTCAACAACTTGTGCCGTTATGCTCCTGACATAGTTGACACCGATGCTAAGAGAATTGCCAGTTTCAAGAGAGGACTCAATCCAAAGATGATGAAGCATGTGGGTATCAACACCCGTGCTAGATTCAATGACTTTATTAGTGATTGTCTGAAGCAGGAAAAGAATAACAACGCTAGTACCGCAGCCAAGACTCACAAGAGAGCACTAGAAGGTGGTCCGTCCCAAGCAAGAGCACCTACGGGAGGTCGTCCTCCCTATCGTCCATCTGCACCTGGCGCTAGGTTCAGGCCACCACAGCAGAGAGGTCAGAATTTCAGGGGACCACAGAAGCCTTACAAGATGGCAGTGCAGTCCAATAAGGCAGCTGCAACTGTGGTACAGGGCAGTTCTAAGGGAGCTATGGGATCTGTTGGTATAGTAAGGGGACCCTGCTACAATTGTGATCAACCCGGTCACTTCTCAAGGTTCTATCCTTATCCGCCCAAGAAGAAGCAGCAGACCTATACTACTCGGGTGCATAGTACGACTGTGGATGAGATTCCTAAGGGAGAGCCTGTAACCGCTGGTAAGTTTCCTGTCAACCAACACCTTGTAGTTGTTCTATTTGATTCTGGATCATCGCATTCTTTTATGAGTCAAGCATTTGCACGGAAACATGAACAACTATGCACATAATTGGGTTATGGTTACCGTATAAGTTCAGCGGGGGCTGATGTTTTGACCAATCGGATGGTTTGAGGGGCAACCCTTGAATTAGATAGCAAAAAGTTTTGAGTGAACTTGATAGTTATGCCTAGACTAGTTCTAGATGTTATTGTAGGGATGAATTGGATGAAGGATTGGGGAGCAGTTATAGATACAGGAAGTCGGGTACTTACCCTTAAGGATCCCCTGGGTGAGGGTACTTTCCAAGTACCATTGCCTTGGAGAACAAACCTTATAAGTGTGACATGTGCTACTGAAGTTATTCCTATTCATCAAATTCTGGTAGTGTGTGAGTTTCTAGATATATTCCCAGATGAGTTACCTGGTCTTCTGCTAGATAGGGATATTGAGTTTGGAATTGAGTTAATCCCTAGAACAGCTCTGATTTCAAGGAGACCCTATCGGATGCCTCCGGATGAATTAGTTGAGCTGAAGAAGCAACTAGAAGAGTTATTAAAAAAGGGGTTTATCCGGCCAAGCAAGTCTGAATGGGGATGTCTCGCCTTGTTTGTGAAGAAGAAGAAAGAGGGCACATTGAGAACGTGTGTGGATTATAGGCCACTTAACGCTGTAACCATCAAGAATAAGTATCCCTTGCCTCATATTGATGTTCTGTTTGACCAGTTAGCCAAGGCTAAGGTGTTCTCCAAGATAGATTTGAGATCCGGTTATCATCAGATCAAGATTAGACCACAAGATATACCGAAAACCACATTTTCCACCAGATATGGGTTGTATGAGTATCTTGTCATGTCCTTTGGCTTGACAAATGCTCCTGCATACTTTATGTTTCTGATGAATACAGTTTTCATGCTAGAATTGGATAAGTTTGTGGTTGTGTTCATTGATGGCATTCTGGTGTACTCCAAGAACGAGAAGGATCATGAAGAGCATCTGAGAATTGTCTTGACCAGACTTAGAGATCATAAGTTGTATGCTAAGTTTAGCAAGTGCGAATTTTAGTTGAAGAAAGTTCCTTTCCTTGGTCACATTCTATCAGAAAATGGAGTTTCAGTCGATCCAAGTAAGGTGCAAGAGGTTATGGATTGGAAGGCGCCGACCATAGTTCCTAAGGTTAGAAGTTTCTTAGGATTGGCCGGTTACTATTATCGTTTTATACCGGACTTCTCAAAGATTGCCAAGCCAATGACAAGTCTGCTACAGAAAGATCACAAGTTCGTGTGGATAGAGGAGTGTGAAGCAGCTTTCCACACCTTGTGGAAACTGTCGACCACTGCTCTTGTTCTAGCACAACTGGACATCGAGGAACCATTTGATGTGTTGCGATGCATCAAAAACTGGATTGGGATGTGTTCTTATGCAAGAAGGAAGAGTCATTGCTTATGCCTCACGTTAATTGAGAAAGCACGAGGTCAACTATCCGACACATGATCTTGAACTTGCTGCAGTTGTGCATGTCGTAAAAATTTGGAGACATTATCTACTTGGTAATCTGTGCAATATTTTCACAGATCACAAGAGTCTTAAGTACATCTTTACCCAACCAGAGCTGAACATGAGACAACGAAGATGGTTAGAATTGATCAAAGATTACAACTTGAATGTGCAGTATCATCCTAGAAAGGCCAATGTAGTGGCAGATGCTTTGAGTAGAAAGTCACATTGCTTGAATGTGCAACCATTACTTGAAGATGGGTTCGATCTGATGCATCTTGTTGTGTTACATAGTATTCAGATTAGTTGCTCGTTGGAGAGTAAGATAATAGAAGGCCAGAAAATAGACAAGGGAATATTTCACATCAAAGAGAAAATAAAAGAAGAGCCGTCTAAGCACTTTAGAGTGGAGGAACAGGGCGTGTTGTGGTTTGACGACCGTCTTGTGGTTCCCAAGGATCGAGAGCTTAGGAATAAACTCATGGATGAAGCTCACCTTTCTAAGCTATCTATCCATCTAGGAAGTAGTAAGATGTATTAAGAACTAAGACCTCATTATTGGTGGACCAAGATGAAGAAAGAAGTTACAGCCTATGTTGCCAGATGTGACACGTGTTGTAGAGTGAAAGCTATTCATATGAAACATGCCGGTTTGTTGCATCCTTTGTCTGTACCTAGTTGGAAGTGGGATGATATAAGTATGGATTTTAACTCAGGTTTGCCCACTACTCAAAAGGGACATGATTCGATTTGTGTGATTGTGGATCGTCTTACTAAGACCGCTCATTTCTTGCCTGTCAAGACAGATTATCGACCACCTCAATATGCCGAGAAGTATATTGCATAAATTGTAAGGTTGCATGGCATACCAAAGACTATAGTATCTGATAGAGGGCCACAGTTCATGGCTCACTTTTGGGAACATTTGCACAAAGGCTTGGGAACTAGTTTGATTCGTAGTGCCGCTTGTCATCCTCAGACAGATGGTCAGACTGAACGAGTGAATGTTGTTCTAGAGGATATGTTAAGAGCCCATGTGTTGTCTTCTAGGGGTTCATGGGAGTCATGGTTACCTTTAGCTGAGTTTGCTTACAATAACAATTATCAAGAAAGCATCAAGATGGCTCCATTCGAAGCTTTGTATGGCAGAAAATGTAGAACACCACTGAATTGGGTCGAGCCAGGAGAAAGAAGGTATTATGGTATTAACTTTGTAGAAGAGGCCGAGAAGAAAGTTCATATTATTCAACAAAATATGAAGGCAGCCCAATCACGTCAGAAAAGTTATGCAGATAGAAGAAGGAGACCCCTTGTGTTTGAAGCTGGTGACTATGTTTATCTGAAGGTCACGCTAATGAAGAAGAAACGGTTTGGAGTCCAAAGAAAGCTTGCCGCTAGATTCATAGGACCATACAAGATCTTGGAAAGAAGGGGTCCAGTAGCTTATAAGATAGAGTTACCTAAGACAATGAGTACTGTATTTCCAGTTTTCCATGTATCACAACTCAAGAAGTGTTTGCGTGTTTTGGAGGAAAGAATAGAACCTCGGGGCATCAAACTCAAATTAGATTTGGTGTATCGTGAGCAACCGGTCCGTGTGTTAGACACTAAAGAACGTGCTACTCGGAATAGTGTGGTGAAAACATACAAGATACAGTGGAATCATCATGATGAGGGAGATGCAACTTGGGAAACGGGAGAATATCTACAAAAAACTTATGAAGATTTTTATAACAAATGGTTCGTACCCAAATCTCAGGATGAGATTTTTATAAGGGGGAGGGCTGTAACACCTCGGTGTTAAGCATGCATTACCATTTCATCCCATGAGCATAATCATCATCACCTCATGCATAAGCATCATTCATGCATTTCATTTCAAAAGAAATGAAGTATCATTTCATGTGGTGCTTAAGTTGATTGAAATTCATTATGTTTAAAACAATGTGAAATGCCATGCTCATGTTTGGATGCCATGATTTCTTGTTTTGATCACTAGGATAGCTTATAAATATTTAGGATACAAATTGGAGCAAAGTTTATATTTAAATTTTTGCCAAATTTTGCTTTTAAAATAATTCTTCAAAATTAGGGTTTTGAATTAATATTGATGTTTATTTTGTAATTCAAAATCTATTTGGAATTTGACTTTGGTCTTAAAAGCAAAGTTGTAGAGAATAAATTTTTAAGCAACTTTCATTTTTACACCAACTTTTGAAACTGCTTTGAAATAGTTCAAAATTTCGTTTGAATGAAAAAGGATTTGAAAATAATTTGAAAAAGATCAATTACCTAAGTTGGGCCTCGCGCCTCACTTCTGGCCCAGCCGCGCAGACCGGCCTGGCCTGCTCCGCGCCGTGCTCCTACTCCTACGCGCCGCGCCCGTTCGTCGCGCAATCGCCCGACCGCGCCAGGGCGCGCACGTCGCGTGGCCGCCATGCGTCGGTGAGTTTGCCGCGCGGCACCGCCGGCCTACCCCGCGCCCCTCCTGTCGCGCCTTCACCTGCCCGACCGTGCTATGCTCCTCCTCACTCCTCCACTTCGCTCTCTCATCTGCCAGCGCAAGCAGCAGTCGTAGCGCTCGCCTCCGCCACCGCCCGCACCAGCAGCTCATCGGAGTTGGCCGTTCCGGCTGCTCCAGTTCGCCTGAGCCATCTCCATCTTGCCCTAAGCATCGCCTCCTCCTCGCGTACCTCGTGCTCGCCTCGGTAAGCCATGAGAAGCTCCCCTTCCCCAAGAATCCCTCACTGGAGTCATGGCCGAGCTTGCCAGAGTGCTCTACTCTGTGGACCTCGCCCCTCCGTCCTCCTTCTCGCTCTCCCTTCACGTGCACGAGCACCACACGAGCTCGGTGAAGCTCCCACGCCACATCTCACGCCCCTTCTTGATCGGAGATGGCCGACCATCGGTGAGCTACACCACCACGCCGCCATGGCCGCTGGCCAGCTCGCCCTCAAGCCCCTCTGACCCTGCCGCTTGCACTACCATGTCCACCTTGGCAAGGTGGTCACGTTGGTGGTGACCTCGTCGCCGGCCACCTCGCCGACGGTGAGCTCACGCCGGTCAGCGTAGCCTCCTCTGCCTCAGGGGCTGGCAGGTGGGGCCGGCTGACTTGCGGGGGCCACTGTCAGCCGTAGGGGTGCATGCCTGGGTAGAAAGCCGGGTGGATCTAGCAGTTTTAGAACGGGGATTTTCAGAAAGAATTTAAGAAATGATTTTCAGATTTCTATTTAAATGCTTTAGGAATTTATAACTTGCTCAAAATGGCTCCAAATTTGTTGAAACAAATTTTGTTGTGTTCCTTGTCACTAGATCTACATGATAAAAATATTGCATGTCATTTTTGAGATAATTTAATGTAGAGCTTTATTTAATTCTTGATATTGCTGATATCTTGTAAAATGTTTAGTAAAACCTATATGTATCAAAAAAATATGATTCCAAGTTTGTTACTCTTCTTGTGTAATGTACTTCCTAGGAAAAATATATGCCATGCATGTCCTGTAGAAAAATTATGAGGTGTAGTTCAAGTGCCTTTAATGGCTGATTTTTGTTATTTTTGCTAGAGAGCAAAATTTGTATAAAACATGCATGTGATAATTTTTGTGCAGTGATTATTTACTATGTAGAACATAGGAAAAATATTACATCTATTGTTTGACACTTTTCACAGTACAAAGTATTTTCATGATCATAATTATGCCATAGCTTGTCATTTTTGTGTAGGCTAATCCAATTATTCAAATGCCATAAAAATTTGATGGTAGACTACTTACGGTAGTACTGTGCTATGGTAATTTTCTAAGATTTTTCTATGCTATAAAAATAGATGTTGCTATTCAAACCTATAATTAATTAGGGTTTAATCAAATATTGCTTTATGCATGATTAAGAAATTAGTGAAGCTTTGGTGTATCTTTGAAGCATTTAATGAGATGTGTTGATGTAGCATATTAGTAGTAGAAGAGAATGCAGTAGATAACATGTGCTTATAGTACATGTTCTTGGATGATGTTGACTACCTTGCATGCAAGCATATTCATTGTGTTCATTTCATCTGATGCACCTTTTGCATAAGCACTTATGCACCTGCATCATACAAGATTGCAAACCAAGAGCCCGGTCGTTATACTTGAGGAGCCTAAGGAGCAGCTCGAGGTGCAGCCACAAGAAGTGACCAAAGTAGACGAGGAGGACGTTGAGGAACTTCTGGAGTGCCTCGATCACCGCCCAAGCTCCTTCGAGAGAGGCAAGCCCCGGTGCATTTTTCTCCCTAGTTTGCGATTATTAATTAATGCTTTACTTTAATTGATGCATTACGTTTAGGAGTTTTTTGCAACCGTTGCTGCATTATACCTTGTCTACCTTTGTTATTCTATATCCTTGTTACCCTGGTATCCGCAGTCGAGTCAATGCTTAGCAGGCTTAGACCGGTAGAAGTCGGGTGATTTCCTATCACCTGCGAGCTATAGGTGGTTACCTAGCTCTGCTTGGATAACTATGTAGTCATGGTATAACTAAGTGTTAATTTGAAGTTGAGACCGAACGGAGATTTATAGAGTTTTGGACTGTAGCGCTTTCCGTCTATGTCGATTAAGGACCGACCGTTGTTGGGCCTCAGGTCATGTTGAACGCATGCCTTACATTTAGTTGGCCGAATAAAGTACCTTTCGACCACGAAGCTAGGAGATTATTTGGACCGAGTAGATTGCCCGCAGTGCACTATACCGGAGTAGGTGCGGTAGGACACGGGGGCGCGATGATAAGACCAAAAGGTAGTCGATCGGCCCTCGGGTACATGTGGTTCCTGGCAAACTCAAGATTTTTCCTAGATAGTTGACTCAGTGACCGATACCTCACTTTAGCGGGTAGGTGAGGTTTGTGTAAGGAATAAATTACCAGCTGGTTAATAATCGATTCGAATCGCCATCGTTCACTGGATAGTGAACACTTGACTTGAGTTACTTCATCGTAGTAATGTTGATGGAACACTTGGACAGTTAAAATGAATATGACATTATGGAAGTTGTTAATGATCATTGGTTATCATTATTTGCTTAATCACATGCTTGCTCTAGTATAGGTGCAAATGTAGTCGACAGGCTAATAATAATTAACTTGACAATAATGCTTTTGGAAAGGTTCTTGAAATACTAAAAATGCCTCTTTTTACAAATGAGTCAGCTACCCTACTATAAAGTCCTTCATAATCCTTGGTGTCACTTTATTTTCGGTTATGTCGGGTAAGTCTAGCTGAGTACCTTCTCATACTTAGGGTTTTGTTCCCACTTGTTGCAGATGGGCAGATGTATTATGGCTACTGTATCAACTGCCTTTATCCTGCGATGGGTGATGCTTAGGACCATGGGCATGGTCATTCCTTATGTCTCGTTTGATGCTTTTGTTGGAGATGATCATTAGTTGGCACTATATTTGAACTCCGTGTGAGTGTGTGTGGTTTTGAACAAATGGCTTCCGCTAGTTTTATTTGAACTCGTTTGTAATAACTATGTTTAAACTCTGATGTACCTGTGATGCGAACTTTTATGTAATATGTGATGGTGACTGCTAAACTTATTATGATCTTGGCTGGTATGTGAGTTGGTTTGAAATCCTTCGTGATTTCACGGACTACCGGGTTATATGGGCTTAAGTTTGCTAAATCGTCTGCTCTGGCGGGTGATTTTCTTACTTAATTTCGTATAATTGGTCGGTTCTGTTACAGTGTTGACCACCAATCTTTCACCCTATAACCCTGAATCCCTCTTAAATTAATCCCTTGCAAGTCATGCCTCTTTCTCCAAATCAAATATAAGAAGTTGCCCCATGCTACCTTGACTCTCGTCCTATGTTTGGGAAGCCATTCTTACCTAGGGCTACACTCTCTTAACTAGTCTTTCAAGTCAAGCTCAACACCCTAAACCCCTAGGCCTTTGAAATCCTAACCTACTCTAGCAAGTACCACTCTACTAGATAGTATGGGATTGCTTACACCAGCCAGTCGAGTCATCTTGAGTCTGGTGGACCATCTAAAGGTGCAGCCAGACAATTCACCAGAACACCAGTGACCCATCACCATGCAAATGTGAGGTATCCACGCTTCACCCACCATATTTTATGTACCATTCCTCTTCACTCATTCTAAACCCTAGCTACTTGCTCGAAAAAGAGTCTCCTATACTTAGGTTTTGCTATACAAGGAATTACTTATCGAGACTATCTCTTAGAGAAATGTTCATTAAGATATTGTCCATATTAGTGAATCACTTAATAATCACATCTTTGATGTATGTGGAAGGTCTCGTTATCTAAATGCATGAAATCAATATATACTTGAAATCAGAAGACATAGAGATGGTTCTTTTGTTCCAGATAGAACCATTGTAAATTCTAGATGAGAAGATCAGGAAAAGAGAATGGTAAAGAATGTCATATGTCTCAAGAGCTAGATAATTTCCCAATGAACAATTTGGAATTTCTCAACAAAAATGGACGCGATTGGACAAAAAAGAAATTAAGCTTCATTGTCAATTAGACATAAGTGGAAACATCAAGATTCATGAGTTAACTTAGTATCACGTCAACCAAATTGAAAAAATGGTAGATCAAGATTGTGTTCATTGAGAATCAAATAGGGGAGAATGAGCCGACATTGAATGGTTAATTTCTATTTCTTAGTTATAGCGACAAATCACAAACCAATGTAAAACAAACAAGATGCTTAGACACATTAATTCGCTTCACACGCATAGCCTCACATGCTAGACTTGATTATTCTACAGTGATAAAAACATGTGATGCTCTCAATGCCATGCTCATGCATGATTGGTGGAAACAGTGGCGAACCTAGGGTTCTACCACAGTATATGCCGCACAAATTCTTTCATATATAATTCAGTAAAAATTGTTTGCTAATTTGGTAATAACCATTTGCCAATTTGGTACACAATTATAAATTAGCAACAAACTTTGTTATACATGCATTAAATAACATAATAAGTCTCAAATTTACCAAATTACAATACATGCACTTCAAGTCTTCATGATGTGTCGGCGTGGGGCAGCAAGCAAACACGGATGACAGAGATTGCCGCTATGCTGCCCGTGCATACACCATGCATGGGGGTAGGCCACTAGGGGAACAGTGGGGCAGGACGGTAGGCGATAGGGCAAGAACTGTAGAGCTAGAGCTTAGAGAGCAGACAGGCAAATGGGTAGAGGCTAGAGCCTAGAGGGATACCAGGAGACGGACACGATGATGCCGAACTACCACTATGCCACTACGACACTGCCTGCAGGAAGCAGGATCGATCAAGAATCGATGGTCGAGATCATGTGTGGTATGCGGGACCTGAACATTTTGATGAAACACTTTGATGGTTCGAGTCTCGAGCCAAGTGAAGATGTGCATGTTGGCTGCAGTGGTTTCTAAAGCGTCAGCCAATGATGCAATGGCCGAGCATCTGAGCGAGTAGAGTGGTGGCCGATTGGAATTTTTTACATATAAATAATACTACACTATGACACTTGGGCCAGGGTATGCCAGGATACCCTGTAGGTCCGCCCATGGTTGGAAAGATGACAAAACTCGTGCATGATTGGTTAGAGAGGTTGTCAACCATTATGCTAATACCCGGTGAGTCACACGTTAACACACTCCTTTTAGCTCTTACCAGTTTTTGTTGTCACTCTAGTCACTAGGTACACATATGCCGATACATGCAATACATATTCCTCTTTCACTCTCCACTATAGCTGCAACAAGGTGAAACTTGCAACGATCTCCAATCTTGACGTTGATCTTGTTGGTCCATCCCCTTTGGTGACCTTCCTAGAGGCCAAGGGTGGAAGTAGCCGAGTAGGTATAGGTTTATTAATGGAGTCATAAGTGGCAGTTTTTGGCAGGTTGTTGTCCCTTGAAGCCATTGATGCCACCCTAAGTGTCGCGGCCTACATGACGATATCCTTGTGGGGTACGTTTCTTCCCACAACTTGGGTTGCTATTTCACTTCTCTTGTTGGGTACTGCTACCTTGTTGGCATGTGTCGCTGATGATAGTTTTGTTACCCGATTATTGGAACTTGAAGGTGTCAACTACTTCTTTCCTTAGCAAGGCAGTGACCTTGCCCTAGGTTGCTTGGCATGTGTTGCCAATGAAGATTCTATCACCCTATATGGTTGGAATGTGAAGGTGTCAATTATTTCTTTCCTTAATTAGCAAGGGAATGACCTTTCCTAAGGCCGTTCACGGATGCAACCCTTGGACGTGATGTCACATGTGTCAAGAAAAACTCCATCATCGATTGTGGGAACAACATATATGCCCATCCTCAGTACTTTACTCTGACTAGCTCATCAACTGTGGGAACAACATCTGTCTATCCTCCGTACTTTACTTCGACCAGCTCCGATGAGGCAATGCCATTCTTGCAAGGTTTGAAGGGAGGTGAAACAAAAGTTTCAAAACTTGAAGGACTTTGTTGAAATCAGAAGACATAGAGATGGTTCTTTTGTTCGAGATACAACCATTGTAGATTCTAGATGAGAAGATCAGGAAAAAGAGAAGGGCAAGGAATGTCATGTCTCAAGGGCTAGATAATTTCCCAATGAACGAGTTAGAATTTTTCAACAAAAATGGATGCAATTGGACAAAAAAGCCATTTAGTTTCATTATTAGTTAGAGATTAGTAGAAAAACATCAAGATTTGTGAGTTAACTAAGTATCACATCGACAAAATTGAAGAAATGATAGCTCAAGATTGGGTTGTTTATTGAGAGTTGAATAAGGGAGAACGGGTATACATTGAACGGTTAATTTCTATTTCTTAACTATAGCAACAATATCATGAACCAGTGTAAAACAAACAAGATGATCACACATTAATTTGCTTCCTAAGCATAGCCTCATAGGCTACACATGATTATTCTACAACAATAAAAAAACATATGATGCTCTCAGTGTCATGCTCATGCATGATTTGTTGGAAAGATGGCAATACTCGTGCAGGACTGGTAGCTTGTCGAGCGTTATGCTATTACCTGACGAGTCGCACATTAACCCACTCCTTTTAGCTCTTACCAGTTTTCATCGTCACTCCAGTCACTAGGTGCACATATGCCAATGCATGCAATTCATATTCCTCTTTCACTGTCCACTATAGCTGCAGAAAGGTGAAACTCACAACGATCTCCAATCATGATATCGATCTTGCTAGTCTCTCCTAACGAGATCCTAATATATGGGTATGTTAAGCCTTAGGTCCAATGGTTCCTGAACGATGAAGACCCCTCGATTGGCCCCTCTAGGATCATCCGGGGGCTCAAGGGCTATACCCATCGGGTATGCTCGCTCACACCCTTTGAGTAGAAACCCAGCCAAGCCTGACTCCGTCGTGACCTCCGTTTAGGGCTCGAGGGCTTGCTCGAGCACTGAGGCTCTTGATCTACGAGAACACTTTGGCCTGGCCCTTGGCTCCTGCCCCACCAACAACGCCAGGCAAGGCCCACGTGCAAGAAGACATGCCCTGAGCTATCGAGGCTTAGGGGATCCCCAGCGCTGCCCCTTGGATACGGCATTGCCGACCACTTTCCTGACAAGGTCATGTATAGGGCATGACACAAGAAGACAAAGCATCTTCATGGCCTCTAGGGGCTCATAGGCCCCTAGGCTCATGCGTCAGCCCCTGGAGCTGACCTTCTTCACCACCAAGAAGACTCCAAAAGGTCCACCTAGGGGAGACCGGTCCAAGCCGACATAGCCTAACACGTAGAGTGTCAGAATAGAGTAGTCGGACAATGCCTAAGGCTTCTTTGGCTCCACGACACTGCCACAGTCCACAGCGTGTCGTGGCAAGGCCATCCTACACTCCGACGCATATAGATCATAGACTAGTTCCCTCAAACTGCCATGTACCCGACCTATCTCGTTATATAAGGGATAAGGTTAGACCTAGAGGGGGGACAATCATCAGAAGATGGATCATTCCATCCCACTCCATCCTTTGGCCTCTGCTCAACACTGAGAGCAAGGCAACCCAGATAGGGGCATCGAGAGCTCCTCCACCATATCTCGTTGTCTTTCTCCTCTCCGACGAGGGGAAGACTCCACTGGTAGTGAGACAACCTTAGGATTAGCACCGAGCTAACCACCTACCAAATCTCTCTACAAACCTATTGTAACCCCCTGATTTTGGGTGCTTTTGAGTATAAGGATCATCAGCTGCTAGATGTAGGGCATCGATTGGTCCGAACCAGGATAAACCATTGCGTCCTCTCTATGATTCTTCTGTTCTTGAGTCCACCTGAGCCACCAGAGATATGTACTCTGATACTAACTCAAACAATAATGCTTGTCGTGGTTCTGACCCGTGATACTTGGTGCGCTAGGTAGGGGGTAGCGTCAAGTGTGATTTAGGCTCTACGGTGGCTAGAGCCACTCGCCTCGTCAGTGTCCACTTCCCTAGCGAGTTCTCCGTCATGGTCGGCGCCTTCGCTCTAGGCTAGGTCCTCAACTTTGGGAGCTTATCCTACATCGCTGACTGCTACGGAGAGCTTCGCCCACTCCATGGGGCTACACCGGAGGGCAACGGGCCCTGATGTCACCTCCTCTGCCAGGACTTCCTAGAGTAGATCTTGAGGTCCTAGCCCAATAGATTTGGCATGGTTTGGGCCCGAACCCTACCATGTCAGACCACCACTAGATGTTCTACATGCTGCCCAAAGTCCACCACCAGATTACCATTGGTGAGGTGCTCCTGCCACCTGACCACTTTTGGTACTACCTCACAGACTTGCCTTTTAGGATCTAGAACATGGTGGTGTCCTTTTAGATAGAGCTAGAGCACCTCATTAGTCGTGAGGCACCATGGAGCACCATCCTCTCCGGTGTGGCAGTGACTGATGTCCCATCGCTGCGCACCTTCCTCGAGATCCTTTTGGGGAATGACCTAGAGTACGACTCCGATGACATCGACTGCTATGCACCGCCCTGCATGTGCTACCACATTGACATTTAGGTTCTTGTCGAGGAGGAACCTAGGCTCGTGCCACCGAACCAGAGTCCCCATAGCCGCACGGTGTACCTCTAGGAGGAGGGTCACCTGCGGGCTCGGTAGGTGGACCTAGAGGTTGTCGGGGCAGAGCTCGAGCGCCAAAGGTAGGACCTTGCGTGGCAACAAGCCGCGTACCCTCTCGGCGACTACGATGCCACCCACGTGGGGGCTCTCAGTGGACTCTACTTTCCCCGTGTGGCATACAATATGGTGGCTGCCGCCTGCCGCCTAGAAAACATCTCCAACATGCTGGACCTAAAGACCAATGAGCGACTGAACAAGGTGAAGCAGCTCCTCCGCATCGCTGTCGAATAGTAGGCAGAGAGCTCGGTGTCCCGGCACGGTGCTGTGCTTTCTTGGCCATCCCAGATGATGGACACCCTAATGGGGACCACTCTAACCACACGCCCCATAGGCAGGGGAGCAACGGCGGCACCATCGGCAACCGCTCTGACCGGCCATGGACTTGGGGCGCCAAGCCTCGGTAGGAGTGAAGGCATGACCTTTCTCCTCAGCATCCCCCTACATGCCACTAGATCCATGACGACCGCGACGTCCATGACACCATCGAAGCCAGGCACCATGCTTAGGCATAGTCCTGCACCCCAAAGCAATGGGACAGGGGCGCCACCTCAGATCACTTTGGCCTCCCACTATTTGGGGGCAGCGATCCAGGTGGCTCCCTACCCTAGGCATTTCCAGCCACCGACACACATCACCAAGTATGATGGCAAAACCAACCTGGATCATTGGTTAGAGGACTATCGCCTCGCCATGAAGGCTGGGGGTCCAACGATGACTTCATTGTCTAGTACCTACCCCAACTTCTATCAAGCTTGACCAGAGCTTGGATCGACTAACTCCAACCTAGCAGCATCCGCTGCTGGGGCGATCTCTATTCGGTCTTCATCGGCCACTTCCAAGGTATGTACACTCGGCCCGAGAACTCTTGGGACCTCCGTAACTGTAGGCAAAGGTCCGATGAGACCCTCTAGGAGTACATCTAGCGTTTCTCCAAGAAGCACAATGAGCTCCCCAACATGATCGACGTTGACATCATCAACGCCTTCATTTGTGGCACAACCTACGAGGTGCTTGTCCACACGCTTGGTCACAAGACCCCACGCGTGATGCGAGAACTCCTTGACATCACCACCTAGTACACCACTGATGAGGAGGCGATCTAGGCCAACTTTAGCAGCAAAGCCAAGGCCATCGATCACCTCAGTGGAGGCGACGACGGCGATGACCCTGCCTCATCTTAGCCACACCATGCAAGAGGAACAAGGACTAGAAGCGTTGCAGGGAGGAGATGGTGGCCATCGCCAGCCACGCCGCCAGACCTCAACCTCGTGGGCAAGGTGCACGCCTAGAACACTTTGAGAAGGCACTCAAGGCCACCTACCCGTTCCATGGGGGCAAACAAAGCACCTCCTCAAGGACTACGCTACCATGAAGGGCTACATCCATGGCACCCTCGGCCAACAAGGTAAGGCCCAAAAGCCTACCCTAAAGGCCGATGACCCATCGGGAGGCGTCTAGGAGGAAGACACCGAGTTCCTCAAGGCCGAGCGCCGTCTCATGATCTTCGGAGGCTCCCACGCCTATAAATCCCATGGCAGCGTTGCATCACCGAAGAGGAGGTGAACATCGTTCACACCCTTGCCGCTCCAACTCGGCTTCGATGGTCCTAGATGACCATCACCTTTGACTAGGAAGACCACCCTGATCGTGTCCTTCATCTAGGGTGCTACCCACTCATGGTTAGCCTAATCATGGGCACCCACACCTCACCAAGGTGCTGATGGACGAGGGCTGCAGCCTCAACATACTCTCGGCCAGCACCCTCAACAAGATGGGCATCCCCCGTAGCAACCTGTGCCCTAGCAAGGCGCCATTCTATGGGATCATGCCGAGGAAGGAAGTCATGCCTCTTGGGCGCATCTAGCTCAACATCACCTTCGGCAAGCCAGACAACTTCCGCAAGGAGCCACTCACCTTTGACGTGGCTGACTTCCCCAATGTCTACCATGCCCTCCTCGGTCGACTGTGTTTCGCTAAGTTCATGGCTATCCCCAACTACACCCACCCAAAGCTCAAGATGCCTGGCTAGAAGGAGGTCATCACCATCGAGGGCAGCTTCGAGCAATCCTACTACTACGAGCAAGACTACATCACCCAAGCGACCGCACTCATCACCTCCTATGCTCCCAATGGCCCTGGCCATGATGCAGGAGGGGCGCCGACAGAGGAAGTAGTGGTGCTCGATCGACCGAGCATCAGCGAGGCGGACATGGTTCCTGGCGATAGTGGTGGTCCGACTGGCCCCTCCATCTAGGCGCTCAGCCCCCCAGAAGGGGTTGACCTAAATGAGGTGAGTTTTGTCCTTTCCCCTGAGGGAAGGCCAATGCCAAGCCATCCACTTAGAAGCACCGTCTCTCAAGCCATGACTCGCCTACCGACCTCCATCGTTGACCTACCTCTCCAACAATAAAAACCAAGATAAGTCTCATCCTCTTGACCCTCTTGCTTCATTTGTCTCTAAGAATTGTCTCCTTTAACTCGAGCCACCTAAGCGGTAGCTTGGCTGCACCAGAGGATCGACCGAGCTAACCATCTACTGACCTTTCTAAAGGAGGACTACTTTAGAGGGCCCCACGAGCAAGGTGAGGACGGGACAGATGGAGCAAGAGGACCGGGCTAAGGATCGACAAAGCGCTAACGGAATAGCCTCGATAGCCTCGTTACCAGCTATGTCATCTTCCCCTTCTCTTGTGTCCATTCTATTTTCTTTATAGGTACCAGCCTATCTCCCAATTCTTCATTGGATCAAGCCACCCCACCACACAACAGTCTAGGGGCCCCTAGAAGGGGCATTGCTGAGGGTTCTAAGGTCAGTCCACTAGGCTTCAAGGCTGCTCGAAGCACCTAAATTGTGAGGGACTCTTAGGAGATGATCCCAAAAGTGTCCCGACCGTTTGGATGAGCGATGTCTGAGTACAAATTTTGAGCCACTCGTGGTGACCCATTGAGGGAGGTAGCGAGCCCCCAAGTACCAATAGATGGGCTCAGAAACTATATGAGTGGCTCTATCAAGAAGCTGAGGATCTCCCCTTTGGGGGACATGAACGAGGCATGGAATGATCACAAACCCAGGGTTCTCATGGACTTACCCGCTAGTAGCATGGGCGCAACAATCTTGGTCACCAAGGCTATTATCATGGCAGCCCAGGCCACCGAGGGAACAATAGCCCTGAGCTGAAGGCTCATCCGAGCCCTTAAAGACTTCAAGGCCCCTGTGGCCTCGGGGGCTACGCTAGCTCCCTAGACAGAGCAACCTGGCCCCCTGATCGATGGGTGCTCAGGTGATACACCCCCAAAACCAACCAACTCCTCAGAGTCGAGGCGGGAGTCACTGAGCAGTGGGCCCAACGAGGGCCCCCATCCAAGGCTTGGCGCACTACCCGCACCTTGATATATGGCCATAGAAGGTCAGCCCTAGAAGGCTGGCTCAAGAGGATCGAGACCTACTACCGTAGCCCTCAGAAGGGTGTGGTGCTCTAGATGATCAGATGGCCCCGACCTCAAGCCCAGATGCTCTTGATCACCCAACCCACGGCAGGCTCCGATAAAAAAGGAGAGCACATTTGGGCTCAAGATCGGCAACTCCCAAATGAGTTCACCGAGCCTTCGCTTGAATCAAAGACTTGTGCAACATAGACTCACGAAGGGCAAAGAACCCTTGTCAGCAAAAGCCATCCCCACCAAGGAGGGTTCGGTCACCAAGATCGAATTCAGCCCTTCATCGCCATCATGTCGAGTGAGGCCACAAAGGGCTCGGGGGCTCCTGACGAGATCCTAACATATGGGTATATTAAGCCTTGGTTCTAATGATTCCCGAATGATGAAGACCCCCTAACCGACCCCTCTAGGATCGTTTGGAGGCTCAGGGGCCATACCCATCGAGTACGCTCGTGCGCACCCTTTGAGTAGAAAATCGACCGAGTTTGGCTCTGCCATGACCTCCGCTTGGGGCTCAAGGGCTTGCACGAGCCCTGAGGCTCCTGATCTACGACAACACTTTGGCCCGGCCCTTGGCTCCAGCCTCGCCAATGATGCCAGCCAAGGCCTGGGTGTAAGAAGACATGATTCGAGCTACCAAGGCTTGGGGGCTCCCCGGCGCTGCCCCTTGGGCATGGCATTGCCGGCCACTTTCCCGACAAGGTCACGCACGGGGCGTGACACAAGAAGACAAAGCTTCTCTACGGCCTCTAAGGGCTCGGAGGCCCCTAGGCCCACACATCAGCCCCTAGAGCCGACCTCCTTCACCGCCAAGAAGACTCTAGAAGGTCCACCTAGGGGAGGTCGGTGCAAGCCAACATAGCCTAACACGCAAAGTGTTAGAATAGAGCAGTCGGACGACGTCCAAGGCTTTTTCGGCTCCACAACACCGCCACGATCCACAACGCGTCGCGGCAAGGCCCTCCTAGATTCTGGCGTATGTACCCGACCTATCTTATTATATAAGGGATAAGGTTGGACCTAGAGGGGGGACGATCATCATAAGATGGATCATTCCATCCCACTACATCCTTTGGCCTCTGCTTAGCACCGAGAGCAAGGCAACCTAGAGAGGGGCACCGAGAGCTCCTCCACCGCATCCCGCAGTCTTCCTCCTCTATGACGAGGAGAAGACTCCACCAGCGGTGAGGCAACCTTAGGATTAACACCGAGCTAACCCCCTACCAAATCTCTCTACAACCCTATTGTAACCCCCCGATTTTAGGTGCTTTTGAGTATAAGGATCATCAGCTGCTGGACGTAGGGCATCGATTGGTCTGAACTAGGATAAACCGTTGTGTCCTCTCTGTGATTCTTGTGTTCTTGAGTCCACCCGAGCTACCTGAGACACGTACTCTGACACCGACTCAAACAGCAATGCTTGTCACGGTTCTTACCCTATGACACCTCCCTCTTGGTGACATCCCTAGAGTCCAAAGGTCGAAGTAGCCTAGTAGGTATAGGTTTCTTGATGGAGTCATTAGTGGTCGGCTTTGGTAGGTTGTTGTCCCTCCAAGCCGTTGATGCCACCTTAAGTGTCGTAACCTATATGACGATATCCTTGTGGGGTACGTTTCTTCTTCCCACAACTTGGGTTGCTATTTCACTCCCCCTGCTGGGTACTGTACCTTGTCGGCATGTGTCGCCGATGACAATGTTATTACCCGATGATTGGAACTTGAAAGTGCCGGTTACTTCTTTCCTTAGGAAGGCAATGACCTTGCCCTATGCCGTTTGGCATGTGTTGCCAATGACGATTCTATCATCCTATATGGTTGGAATGTGAAGGTGTCAGTTACTTCTTTCCCTAATTAGCAAGGCAATGGCCTTACCCAAGGCCCTTGGACGTGATGTCACATGTGTCAAGAAAAACTCTGTCGTCAATTGTGGGAACAACATCTATGTGTGCCCTCGGTACTCTACTCTAACTAGCTCGTCGATTGTGGGAACAACATCTATGTCTGTCTTCAGTACTTTACTCCGACCAGTTCCGATGAGGCGATGCCATTCTTGCAAGGTTTGAAGTGAGGTGAAACAGAAGTTTCAAAATCTGAAGGACTTCGTTGAAATTTTGTTGTTCTCAATGAGTCTCCGTGTATCGGGTTGTTTTTGTAAGTTCAATAGTGGAGTGGAGTATTAATTAATCCAACGCGGTTGCCTTTAAGAAAACAAAATCCGACGCGGGCGCATGCAGGTAATCGGATATACTTGGATGGCAGTTGGCAATGAAAGCGTGCATGACACGTTCATTTTTTTCATGGCTTTACCTGTCCTGGTGTACAAGCCATCTGTCTATCTAAAGATGAAAACGGACGGGATGAATCATGTTCCGTCTGCAACCGTATACCGTATTTTTCTATTTGTTTTCGTTTTTTGTGGAATAAACGAAAACGGGACCGAAAACGGAACAGGATACACCGGGACCGGGATCGAAAATAGTTAAGCGTTTTTTCCGTCCGTATTGCCGGTATCCCGTTGTTGACCGAGATATTTCCGTTTTCATCCGGTTTATACGTTCCCGAGACAAGCACAGAGGGCCTTGAGCCGAGCTGTGCCGTGAGCGGGTGGTCAGCCAAACTTGCTTTTGCGTTGTTCGGCTGCATGTAGAACGTAACGTTACTCGTAACTCGTAACTCGTACATGTATGTATTTAAAAAAAAAGAGTCTCGTACATGTATGTATATATGTATATGTTAGACAAAAACATGTGTCAAATGTCTCTTTTTTCTATGTGCTATGCGTGAAAGCTGCCTACCATAAAAGGGTTAAGCACAAAAAGATTAAGCATGGATATACACGTGTATTTTAGCAGAAAAAAATGTTACAAAAAATGTTTAAAAATCATCTTAGCATGATATGTCACTTTATCACAAACATAGGAACAATTTACATCATGCATGCAAGTTAGATCTAATAGGATATATAAATTAGATCTATTTGAAAGATATTTTACCTATTTTGCTAATATATATATTTCTTCATTCTATTACCTCCTAGAAGGTAATATGCGATAAAAATAATCTAAATCGACGATTCACATTTATTTGGGAGTATCGTAGCAAGCCATTTGATTTGTCATACGTGGCATGTAGTTCCGGCGTAAGTTCCCGCATGCCGATCGTTTTCGTTTATTTTTCGATCGTATTTATCCGTTTTCGCATTACCGTTTATCCTGCTACCGTTTCCGTTCCCGGTTGTCCGACTCCCACTCTCATTTCCATCAAAAATTATGAAAATAAAAACGGTAGAGCTATTTTCCATACCGTTTTCATCCTCATGTCTATCGCCCTTAACGCACGTAGCACCTGGCTAACGTGACCTCTAGCATCAGCAATCCAACGCGACCTCCATAAATCCACGAGGCCCCCCAGCGTGTCCGGCAGTCCCCCAAGATCACGGTCACAGCACAGACGCTTCCTTCCACTCCAGCCAAGTCAGGCGAGGCGAGGGTGGGGCGCGGCGCCGCTCCATCATCATCAGAAAGAAAAAGGTCAGGTGAGGTGCTCACCGCCGGACCGGAGTACCGGACCATTCCCGGCCAACGTCTCCGTTCATCTCCATGCCGACATGACTCAGTATGATAAGATCCATGTGATCCCGAGCCTAATCCTAACATGATCCCTTCTCCCCTTTCCCTGCGCAGCTCCCGAGAAGGAACACACCCGGCGGCAGGCGCCACCCCATCCTTTTCCTGACTTTTCCCCGTCGAGTTGATCCATCCGGTACCCAAAAGCTTGCTAAATTTCACGTGCTCGCCTTGAGTCGTCCCTAATCCAAAGTTGCCTTGTTCCCCTCCTAAAAAAACCCAAAGATCCCGACTTTCTCTTGGTGCTAGCCTCCTTTTCCCTTCTCCCTTGAATCGAACTGTTGTGAGCTCTTCGCTGTCCTACCATCCCCCCCTCGCTCTTTTTTAGCATTTTCCTTGGGCTCTCGACTCCTCCGAAAATCCAGCCCTTTGTTTGCTTTTCTGTCTCCTGCTGATTGGTGTCCCCGGATACAGGATTCTTGATTTCCTCCTCGGGGGTTGGGGCCATGGCAGCAGCTGCGCTGGCAATGGCAGAGCAGGTGGTGGCCGACCTCCGAGCGAAGTGCGAGACGCCACCGTCGATGCTGCGCGAGGTGGCGGCGGAGATGGCCCGCGAGATGGGCGCGGGACTGGAGAAGGAAGGCGGGAGCATGGTCAAGATGCTCCTCTCCTACGTCGATAAGCTCCCCACATGGTTTGTAGCTGTCTTTCTTGCTTTGTTTGTCTGATCAGAGGATGATAGCGTTCTGTTGCTCGCTTGGCAGTACTAGTTCAAGTAATATAAACAATTGCAGGACAACAGAGTATGTTTTAAGGACCTCGGTCAGGAAACAGTATTTCCTAGGAGCCCATGATGTGTTTCTTCCATGCTCATCATCACTATTATTGAGAGGATATAGCATATCAACATGTTTACTTTATCTGATTTTTTGGTAATAATTTTATATGAGTGAATTTGAGCGCGATATATTTAGGGGAAACATTTGGTCATCGTATGCAAATATGCAATAACTTCTATGTCTGATAGCATAAAAGGATAGATGTCGAGAATTCAGTTAATGCGGTTTATTTTAATCTGACAGTATGCATTTACAACATCCTAGGAGCTTTTTGGTTTCATTGCTTCTGAATTGGCCAAGTTCGTTAATGATGAGGAGAAGTGCACTAACATTTCAAATGGAAAGAAGAGAGAACTAGGGTTCACATTTTCATTCCCAGTGAAGCAGCGTTCTGTTGCTTCCGGTACGCTTGTCAAGTGGACAAAGGCATTTTCCATTAATGATGCTGTAAGTCTTGATGTGCCCATAAGCCCAACTTGTCTGTGTTCAACGTAAAAGGTTATGTTAACTGCAGCTTCTCAAAGATCCTGTATTGCTGCTCCATTTATGGTCATAGTGATTTTTATCCTGAAGCTATTTTGAGTAACTATGTTTTATTGGATCAATTGTATGCAATGAATGTTTTCTTATTGAAAACCTTCCGCTAAATTGATGTTTCTATGGAATCATCAGGTAGGTGAAGATGTGGTGGCTGAACTGCAAACAGCTATGGGGAAGCAAGGTCTGGACATGCATGTAGCTGCATTGGTGAGTGTCAGGACAGATTTTTTATACTTTGTCAGTCTTCGATAAGCAACTTGTGGTTTCAGCAGATCTTGTGATGAAACAGATTAATGATGCTGTTGGGACTCTGTCTGGAGCAAGGTACTACGACAAAGATGTTGTCGCTGGTGTAATATTTGGCACTGGCACAAATGCAGCATATGTTGAGAAGGCAAATGCTATTCAAAAATGGGAGGGTGAGATGCCCAATTCAGGAGACATGGTAAGATTTGAGGCCTTCGAGACCACATTGTTTTTACTAAATCTAGCAGTACTCAAAGAATGATGGCAGGTCGGACCGTGCTAGTTTTTATTTAGAAAAAAAAATGATTTTTCCTGTATTTCAGGTCATCAACATGGAATGGGGTAACTTCTGCTCAATCCATCTCCCCATCACTGAATATGACCAAGAATTAGATAACGAGAGCTTAAATCCAGGAGAACAGGCAAGTTTCGGTATAGAAGATATATTCTGCTGTTCGTACTGTTGGTTTCTCATGTAGTTGTCTTGCTTTCAATTTCTTTCAGATTTACGAGAAGTTAACATCAGGAATGTATTTGGGCGAAATTGTAAGGTGGGTGCTCCTTAAAATATCATTGCAGTCTGCGATTTTTGGCAATATTGACCACACTAAGCTCGAAACCCCTTTCCTTCTGCGGTATGTAGGCTGCTTGGCTTCTTTGTAGTTGCACTCTTTATGTTAAAATCAGGAAGAAGATTGTGAAGCATTGGTTTTAATTACATGCTTCCATTGGTCGTTCATCATGTTTTATGTTTTAATTGAACTGATCATTGTGGAGTGTAGTGAAATACTGTCAAAATTCAATTCAAGCTTGAGTTGTGCTAATAAATCTAGGTTTATGTGGTTCACAGGACTCCACATATTTCTGCAATGCACCATGATGAAACACCTGATCTGAAGATTGTGGCTGAAAAACTGGAAGAAAGCCTAGAGGTATGTTGGCATTGTGATCATCGCGGTGCTGTGTCATACTGAGGTATACCTGAGTTGGTTTGTATCTATTGCAGATTACAGGCGCATCCTTAGAGGCTCGAAAATTGGTGGTTGAAATTTGTGACATTGTGGCAACAAGAGCTGCCCGGCTGGCTGCTGCAGGGCTTGCAGGGATCCTCATGAAGCTCGGGAGAGATTGCAGTGTCAAGGATCAACGATCAGTCATCGCCATCGATGGAGGATTGTTCGAGCACTACACCAAATTCCGCCAATGCTTGGAGACCACACTGGCTGAGCTGCTAGGAGATGAGGTGTCTAAGGCGGTGGCCGTCAAGCATGCAGATGACGGTTCAGGAATAGGTGCTGCCCTGATTGCAGCTTCACAATCTCAGTACAAAAATGACTTTGGCCATCAAGCATGCAGATGACAAGCAAGAAGATGACGGTAAAGGGGTCAAGCATGCAGATGACGGTTCAGAAACAGGTGCTGCCCTGATTGCAGCCTCGCAATCTCAGTAGAGAACAACAACAACAACAATAACAACAACAAAGCCTTTAAGTCCCAAACAAGTTAGGGTAGGCTAGAGTTGAAACCCAGCAGAAGCAATCAAGGTTCAGGCACGTGAATAGCTGTTTTCCAAGCACTCCTATCTAAGGCTAAGTCTTTGGGTATATTTCATCCTTTCAAGTCTCCTTTTATTGCCTCTACCCAAGTCAACTTCGGTCTTCCTCTGTCACTCTTCACGTTACTATCCTGACTTAGGATTCCACTACGCACCGGTGCCTTTGGAGGTCTCCGTTGTACATGTCCAAACCATCTCAGTAGAGAAATGTCCTCGAAATCTCAGTAGAGAAATTTCGAGTGATATAGTAGTATCTGCCATGGGTGCATACCATAGATGTAGGAAAGATTAGCTAGCAAGTAGCTATAATGTCTTTCCAACATCTTAACAGTCCGGCATCTGCAGTTAGCATGCTAGAGCTGGATGCAATCTATAACCAAAACGAGGCTTGGCAGCTTGACGCAATCTGTAACCAAAACCAGGCTTGGGAAGTGCTGTTCATAGTTCCAAACTTCCAATAAAAGCGGAGTTGCAGATGTCTCCTAATCCGACAATCCTAAAACTTTTGAATGTCTAACCATTAGAGCTTCTTTTATATGCATTGAACCATCGACTGTTAAACTTCTGAACAAGGTAATTTCTATGTTACTTTTCTCATACTTATCAAAAGCTCCACAAACCAGCCCGTGTACAAGCTAATACCGATGATGATTATACGGATTTAGAAACAGATTTTGGACAACAGTTAACGCTGGCTAATGTTTTTTTTCTATAAAAGAAGCAATATGCCATTTTGGGTTAACAAGAAAAAGAGAGAGAATATTCCTTCTTTGCTCAAATTTTCCAGAGACATACTAGTCTGGTACAAGCTCTGGACGACTGGTCACAATTTCACAGATATAGAAAGCCAGCTAACATGATCATTCTTCCATAGCATCACCAACGGTAACCTCAGTATTCGGTCTCAGTGGAGTGATTTTCGTTGACAATACCTCTGCAAACAAAAGAATAGGTTAACTACTCACAAGCCTATAAAATGCCAATGGCACGAATCATAAAAGTGATATAAGTTCTTACCAGTCTGTCCTTCGGCAAAGCTGTATCCCTTGGAGCTGACGTAAGTCCTTGGATTTGGCAACAGGTGGTTCCTCAAATATTCGGTTTTACCCTGGTAACACCAATGAGACACTTGTTAGAAAAGGTTCGGGGGCAGTCACAAGCATTCCCAACCCCTGTATACGTCCATAGATTAGACCCATTTAAGGAGTTTCTCCTCAAATTATGGTTTACTTTTTAACAAACTTTGCCAAACCTGAGTATGGCCACCACATAGAATGCATTATATTTCAAGTACAAATTTTAGAATGCATTATATTCCAGTTCAAATTTTAGAAGTCACAACTCAACGTATTCCAAGATGGAGGGAGTATATCTTTACACCTTAGATGCTATTGCTGGATATTGGCAATTGCACAGCTTTCTACATGTTAATAGCTCCTGTAAGGCAACTATGTTCATCAAACATGTCCCATCCATGCTATAAGACTAGTTATCACAGCCCAAACAAAACCATAACAAATTTCTCTGCGATACTACTGATCCTTAAATTATAGCATTTTGCTTCCTTTGTTTCTCGCGGCTTTGCAGTAAAGGGGCCTTCACAGATGACTTCCCTTCTATACGGTCTAACACTCCACAGATCATGGCATTTTACGGCCTGTTCGGCAGGACTGAAAAATAAACCAAAATACTGTTCCGGCTGATTGTTGTGAGAAAAAATATTGTTCTGTCTGAAAGCACTGTGCAGGTGAACAGTATTTTCGTGAGTGCGCTGGCCAGCCCAGCCCTAGCCGGCCAGCCAGCTGAACACTCGCTTAAAAACTTACAGCTCTTATCAGATATAGCCATACCTTGGTAATTACACAAACATCAACATTGCTACCACTGCCCAGGTCATTGAAGATGCCAGGACAAATAGCTTCTGATACAAGTTGTATTGCCTGCTCCCTCTGTACAATGAGACAATTGAAGTCAAGAGTTCCAAAACAAAGATTTTCAAATAAAAAAAAAACATGCATGAATATGGATCATATTGTTTGGCTTATATGAAAGATGCAACCAAGTAGTCCACTTTAATAAATCAACAGAAACAATAGCATTAAGACTTTAACAAAAAAAAAGGAATTATAGAGAAAACACATTCTTCATAACCTCAAATGCAGTGGCACTTACTGTGAGCCCTTCTTTGTACTTTGCTTCAAAAACTGACATTGCCGCAAGGGGCCCAGAACCCATTGTGACAAATGGTAGTGTGTCTGTTGAACCATGTGGATAAACCAGTGCATCACGAAGTCAATGGGCATTATGTTTTTGGAATTTTTCTTCGATGAGTATCATGCAAATAATAGTACTCACTGTGTGTAGATGTGGTCCAGTACAATCAATTCCACCAAGAACAAGGGCAGCGCTAACATGACCTTGATATCTTCAATAAAATGACAGACCAAATCAGATGTGAGCTCAGTACTACTACTCAATATATGCAAGAATTTTGGGGTGAGAGACGAGGATACCTAAAAAGGTATGACTTTAGAAGTGTAAGAGTTGTTATAACTCTTGATTCACGACCAGTTGCATAATGGTGGATCTGCAGCTGGGAGCTAACCATATCTAGGAAAAGCGGGTATAACAATTATCATTTTGTCAAGGATGAAGGTGCAACAAGCAAGTGTGTGGTATGATTAATATTACCTGTTACAGCCTCTGTATCAGCAGCAGTTCTTGCTCCACAGCAATAGATATTTGGTGCCATGTAACGAATTTTCTCGCAATTTTTGTCAGCAACTATAGGCCCCTCAGTTGCCCTTGTGTCTGCACCAAGAACAACACTATCCTAGCAACATACAAGGATCCAAATTATATTTGACAACGTCATTAACTTACCACTTATCAGGTGTATATGTGCCAGTGGCTAGAAACATAATGTGCATGGAAAGAGCAGTCAAACAATCGATAACAACTAGCCTTTCCTGCCCTAAGCATCATTGGTGAGTTATTCAAATATATTAAGCTACCAATATAAGATTTGGTGAAGGTGACTTAGATGACAGACCCCTAATAAATCTTGTAGGACCTCAACTGCACAAGGACCTATTCTTGCTAAATGGCATCGTTTAAGATGAATCTACTTCACTTCTTTATTTTTTTCAGATGAGGTTCTTCTCTGATATCTTTGAGGTTTGTTCAGGCTGAAAGTTGCTTGAACTGGAAAGTGTTCTGTTCTTTTGATAATAACTGAAAAACACTAAACTTCATCAAATGTGGGCTAGACTTTTTAAAACAGCTCAACTCTGCTATTGGCTTAAAATGAGCAAACGCTAGGCTAGAGTAATCAAACCTATCACAGAGCTAAACATCCGCTAATGAACACTGACTTTTGGGAAGAAGTTCCCCCAGCTTATCTACACAAACCTCATCATCCAATTTTATTAATTATCCACTACTTTTCATGTTATGGAATATGATTTATTAAAGGCGGCATTTCCATTTTCCCTGCTAAATCCTCTTACAAAAGTTATGAGAACAAATGCCAAAAAAAAACATGTCAACGTTTGGTTGTGTGTAACGATCCTGGTAAGAAGAGATGGAATTCGGGGAAGAAGCAAGCACGAGGTGGGAATTGGAGGAACGCGGCTGATGTCCGCGGGGCTGTATTGGATAGAACGATAACAGAATTCAGTTATTATAGCCTGTCTTTCACAGGAGGGACTCGACGGCTTATATTGCCGGACACGCTACAGGGCAGTTGCCGACCGGCAACGCCCGCACCATCTTCTCTGACAACCCTGGCCCACTGGCAGGGACTACTATGTCATGACACTCCCCCCCCCCCCCCCCCCCCCCCCCCCCCCCCTTAAGACTGAGCATGTCCTCATGCTGAACATTGCTCGTGCTACTCGATCTTCACGTCAGCTGCGGCCTCCCAGGTAGCTAGTGATTCTGGTAGGCCATCCCATCGCACCAGCACTTGCTTCACGGTTCCAGCACCACACTGAATGAATCTTGTGTGAAGGATCCTCTCCGGAAGCATCTTCTGCATTGGTTCCATCATAATGCTCGATATCTCATCAGAAATGACTGCATCAGGCTTCACCTGCTTCTTTAGTTGGGAAACGTGAAGCACCGGATGAATACGGCTGCTAGCAGGCAAGTCCAACCGATAAGCTACTTCCCCAATCTTCTCCAGTACCTGAAATGGTCCATAAAACTTGAAGGATAACTTCTTGTTAGAACGCTGAGCTACTGAAGTTTGGGCGTAGGGCTGCAACTTCATGTAGACCATGTCTCCCGGCTCAAATGAACGTTCCATTCTCTTCTTGTCCGCTTGATTCTTCATTCTCTGCTGAGCTCTCTGCAGTTGCTGTTTAATCAGTCTGGTCAACAGCTGTCGTTCATGAAGCCACTGCTCAAGTTCAGGTACTGAACATGACTGCAGATTAGCTATTCCCAGATGTCTCGGGCTATGTCCATAACTCCATATAAGACCTCAAAAGGACTGTGCCCCAAAGCTGAGTGATACGTCGTATTATACCAAAATTCTGCGACGGGTAGCCATTACTCCATTGCCGTGGGCAAGAGTGAACAGTACAACGAAGAAACCCTTCCAGACACTGATTTAGCCTTTCGGTTTGCCCGTCGGTTTGTGGGTGATATGATGAGCTCATCATCAACTTTGTGTCAGACAATTTGAATAGCTCCTGCCACACTGTACTTGTAAAGACCGGGTCACTGTCTGAAATCAACACCTGAGGCAATCCATGGAGCTTGTGTACATTATCAACATAGACCTTAGCAATCTGTAATGCCGTGTATGGGTGATGAATGGGAATGAAATGCCCATATTTAGTGAGCTTGTCAATGACCACCAGGATTGCATTTTGTCAGTCTGATGATGGCAGCCCTTCAATGAAGTCTAAGCTGACAATCTGCCAAGCTTGTTCTGGGATCGGTAAGGGTTGAAGCAGTCCAGGTAATTTCCCATGCTCCACTTTTGCCTGCTGACAGACTTGACAGTGCTCAACAAAATATTGTACTGAAGCCTTCAAATTCGGCCAAGCAAACAAGGCCTTTACTCTGTTATATGTTACAGTGATCCCTGAGTGGCCACCGATTCCGCTGTCATGCAGGGCTTGCAATATATGCTGTTGTGCTAGCTTATTGCTTCCAACCCAGACGCGGCCTTTGAATCGAATCACTCCATCAATCAACTGGAAGCCGTTCTGATCATTACCATTCACACTTAGTTCAGTGAGTAGCTGTCGATCCTCAGGGTACTCAGCATAACCATCTCTTAGCTTCTGTATCCACGTAGCAGCACTCCGAGACAGCCATCACCTCTTCTTCCTCTTGTACTCGGCAAGACAAAGCGTCAGCCGCCGCATTGTGCACCCCTTTCTTATAATGTATTTGATAGTCAAGATCCATCAGCTTCACCAAAGCTTTCTGCTGAAGTTTGGATGTGATGCGCTGTTCAGTTAAGTGGAGCAGGCTTCGATGATCCGTCCGAATGATAAACCTTTGATGTTGCAAGTATGGTCGCCACTTTTCCACTGCCATCAAGATGGCCAGACACTCCTTCTCATAAACTGACAACGCTTGGTTCTTGGGGCACAAATGTTTACTGAGATATGCCACCGGATGGTTGTTCTGCATTAACACAGCACCGATCCCTGTATCACAAGCATCGGTTTCAACAACAAATGTCTGACTGAAATCCGGTACCGCAAGAACTGGCGCGTGCACCAACTTCTGCTTGAGCAACTCAAAAGCTTCGGCTGCTTGAGGTGTCCAGATAAACTGCTGACCCTTTTTCAGTAATTCTGTCAGAGGTCGACTGATCAATCCATAGTACTGAATGAACTTTCGATAATATCCAGTAAGCCCGAGAAAACCACGAAGTTGCTTCAAGTTCTCAGGTTTTGGCCAAGACAGCACAGCTTCAATCTTTGATGGTTCTGTTGCTACTCCAGCAGCTGAGACAATGTGACCCAGATATTCTACAGAAGCTTGGGCAAACGAGCACTTTGACTTTTTGATGTAGAACTTGTTTGCATTCAAAATCTCAAACACCTGACGGAGTAATTTGACATGATCTTCCATGTTAGCACTGTATATAAGAATATCGTCCATGAAGACGAGGACACCTCGGCGCAAAAGTGCAGCAAACAAAGTGTTCATCAGACTCTGGAACGTAGCCGGCGCATTCGTCAATCCGAAGGGCATGACCAAGAACTCATATAGTCCTTGGTGTGTACGGAATGCTGTCTTGTGCTCATCACCCATGGCCATACAGATTTGATGGTATCCGGCTCGGAAATCTAGCTTGGTGAAAACAGTGGCACCACTTAACTCATCTAGCAATTCATCCACCACGGGCATGGGATGTTTGTGCTTCAGCGTCACAGCATTGAGGTGTCGATAGTCTACGCAAAACCTCCACGAGCCGTCTTTCTTTCTGACCAATAGTACTGGTGATGCGAATGAGCTAGTACTAGGTCTGACCACACCATTCTGAAGCATCTCTTTCAGTTGTTCTTCAATCTCGTTCTTCTGAATCGGTGAATAGTGATATGAGCGCACTCTCACCGGCTGAGCACCGGGCACAAGGTTTATCTGATGATCAGCAGCCCGTCTGGGTGGTAATTCAGTAGGTGTGGCGAAGAGATGGTCATACTCAGAAAGCAACTGCTGAATGTCAGGATGCTGCACTGCTCCAGTTTCAGTCTGAATCACGCAAATGTACTGTTGGTCATCCGACAACACTGCAGTATCAGGTACACTGCTCAACTGAATACAGCAAGATACTCCTCCTGCTCGAATGAGACCACGTAGCTTAGCTGGGGATATTTGTGGACACTCATTGAGCTGATCCTTGACACCTTGTAGTGCTGTTAGCTTGCCCTGATATGTGATGCGCATGGCCTTGGTCAGATAACCAACCCACACCGGGCTCACTGCCTCGAGCCAATCTTCTCCTACAATCATATCATAGCAACGAAGAGCCAACACCCTGGCATCAGATTTGAATGTGAGACCCTGCACCCACCATTCCAATGCTGGCACATGAGATGAGCACTGTAACTGACCCCCATCTGCAGCTTTATAGGTTGCTGAGTCACAAGCTTCAGTCTGTAATTTCAGTTTCTTTACTAATTCTTCACTGATGAATGTCCCAACGCTCCCTGAGTCAACCAACACCAACACCTGTTGTTTGCCAATCCTTGCCAACAACTTCAGAGTTTGGCGTTTACCATTCTTGAGCTTGGGATCAGACTGAACTGCCATAACATTATCTTCAGTAACAGTGTACTCTGACTGGTGTATCGAGTGGACGCTCAACACCAATGGTGATTATTCAACAAAATCAGCTTACATGGTGCAATTTCACGGCTCGATAAACACCGAACTAGATACTATAATTTGGAAGTCCTGGGCACCATCAAAATGCAAGTTTTTTGCTTGGTTGGCTGTCCAAGATCGCCTTTGGACAGCAGATCGCTTGGCTAGAAGAGGATGGCCAAACCAACGTTTATGTCCTCTTGTCATAGCACGGATGAATCAATAGTACACTTGCTTGCACATTGTCAATACAGCCAACGAATTTGGTCTGCAGTAAGGACTTGGACCGAGGGACAGTTCCCGGACCCTTCGGGCTGGGCTTCCTTTGAATCTGTGTCCATTTGGTGGCGTGCAGTCGGAAAGGCTGAGGGTATGCCTATTAAAGCCATTCGGTCCTTGACAATCCTGGTGACATGGGAGCTCTGGAACTCAAGGAGATTATCTCGAGAGTAGTCCTCTAGCGGAGCTTTTTGACTTTATGTTTTTTACTCCAATTTGGAACTTCTATTTCATGTTTGAACTTACTCTTCTTCTCTATTAATATATGCCGGTGAAATGTCCTAATGGCTAGAGGTGGTGAATAGCCTATAAAAATTTCTATAACAACACTTAACAAATCGGTTAGAAAAATATGAGGCGAAGCGAGTGTTGTGCTAGCCTACTAAAAATATAAGTCACCTACCACAATTCTAGTTTATATAGTCTCTATCCATACAATGGCTATGTCTCTACACTAAGTTAGTGTGCTCTCAAAGGCTAACTAAAGAGCCACACTAACAAAACTAACAAGCTCTCACGTCTAGCTACACTAAAGAGCTTGGCAACTAGTTTGCGGTAATGTAAAGAGAGAGAGCAAGATAGTTATACCGCCAAGACGAGGAATGTAACACCTCTAGTGTTACGAGCTCGTTTAGCGCCGCGATTTAGGCCTAAGACAAAAATTAACGAAACGATTTTCTCGGATTTTAACATTTAACTGATGTTTAAAAGTATCGCTCGTGGCGAGTTATATTGAACTAACTAGTTGGGTAGTTCTTGATGTTAGTTCGAAACTAAAAGTTATAATTTTCTAAGTCGGAAACGATTGACAATAACATGTTAGCAATTAAATTCTAGCTAAATTTCTTAAACACTAACTTTATATTCTTGTATCGCTAGTTGCTTCATGGTGAGTACTTTGGCGTGGAGTGGATCGTAGAATGGTCTGATGTAGCGGGGTTACCCCAAGAATTTCTCGAAAACTCGTTAGAACACGTGAAGAACCACGTTCGGTGTGCTGTTCGTGAACCGGCGCGCTACTCGACGAACTCATCTTGGCCTTCCCTTATCTTTTTCCCTAGTCGCTCTTGGGTCGCGCCGAATGTTTCCCTAGCTAGCTGGTGGCGTGGACTTTGGATTAGTGAGGTTGGTCGAACCTTAACTGCACTGGTGGGCAGCCTTGGCTTCGCTTTAATAAACGTGCACGTCACTAGTTTCGGCTGCTCAGCCTGTGGCCGCGGTCACCACGCGTCTCAGCGCGTCTGTTGTCTGGCCGCGACGTGGCTTGGCCCACTGACTGAGCGCCTGGCCGAGCCGAGCCACCGTCGCCGCGCTGCCGTCCTCGATCGCCTGGTTGTCCTCCTGCCGTGCCCTGCCCCGCTGGCCAGCCTTGTGGCCATCGACTGCACGCTGGGCCCGGCAGGGTCGCATCCATTCCCTGCTGTGCGTAAGCTGTTGCCGACCATGGTGCTGCTCACTCACATCGGCGTAGGTCTGCGCCTTTGCCCTCTTGTCACCTCGGCCGTTGTAGAGCTTGTCCTTTGCTACTCGACCCACCTAACTCGCCCTGTGCTCGTCGTCGTCGCGTTGCCCGCCGTGCCGCTGTTGCTCTTGACCACGCGCGTGCCCATCTTTTTGGTGCTGTCCGTGCTAACCGACGCGCCCCGCTGGCCATGTTGTGCCGCGTGCGCCCCTACCCCACGCCTTGATTACTCGACTCAGCTCTACGCCTTTAAGTCGTGTCGTCGTTGCTAATCACCATGATTGCCCTCCCTCTCCTCCGAAATTCATCGTGCACGAAGCGCCTCCCTCCAATTCCTTGCACTCGCTGGTGCCCAAGGTCCCTAGCTTGCCACTGCAATCAACCGTGGTGGAAATCGTCCACCAGAGAGGGCGCACGTAGCGTCGCCGTCTGTAGGATCTAAGGAAGATAAAGAAGGCCGAGAGGGGGGTGAATAGGCCTGTAAAAATTCAACTCAAAACTCTGTTAGAACAGAGGGCGACACTGCCGGCCTTACAGGGCGGCATTGCCGCTCTACGAAAAATAATCTAACACAGTTGAGATTTAACAGAAATGAACCTGACCCCACTAGCTGCTTAATCCTGCAATATAACTTCAAGATCCAGTTCGAAGACTGGATACCACAGAAACTTCACACAAATGCGAATCGAGCAACTAAACCCTAACAACAGCTAGCAATAAGATAAACATCAAGTACCAAAAAGAGAAGAAAAAAAGAGAGAGATCACTCATCACTGTCGGAGTCGACGCGGGCACGTCCGGCGATGTGGGTGTGTGAAGTGAAGCGTGCTGAACGTCACGGAGGTGCTGCCCCAGCTAAAGTAGATAGCCCTGGCTGATCTATTGAAGGACGCGGTCTCCTGGAATATGTGCGAAACAAAGCTGCCTGAACCTGTGGATCGGCCTCTGTAGGGTGGATCTCTGCACCAAGGTCCTGCTGACTTGGGATCTCCTCAAAATGTTGTCCCTGTGGGTACCCGTAGTACTGACTGAATGGCTCATATGAGTGCCCATGCTGCTGATTATCAGGCTGTTCATCATGGTGCTCATATACCTGATCCTGCTCCTCATCAGAAGAAGAAAGGCGAGGCAAGTTAAGAAACTGAGGTGGTGGCTGCACTGGTGGAAGTGGTGGCAGCCCTGCCATCTCCCTAGCATGCCTCACTACTTCCCTGTTCTCCATTCGATCCTCATAAGCAGTCTGTGAAGCATATGCACAATGAGTAAAGATTGCCTTCATCCATGCACTCATCTTTCCCCACTTTGACTTCTTCTTTTGTTCCCTAGCCCTGGACGGCTTAGGAATATCTCTCTGTGCATCTCTAGAAGGGTGAAAGCTTGCTGCCCCACTATCTCTAGGTCCTCCAGAACTAGTGTGGTGAGTAGCTGATCCAAGTCCCCCTAAACCACCATGGGTATTCTTGATCTTGTAAACAGTATGCTCAAAATCCTTAGGGAACCACATGTCAGTCACTCTCTCAATCATAAACATGAGGTAAGGAGCATAGGGCAAAGATCTCCTCCCATCATCCATGGCATATGCTAGCTCAACCCAAATGAATCTTGGAATATTAAACTTTTCACTGCTGGGAAACCTAGACAACACATTAGTGATATAGCCATTCAAATCTGTTGCATTGTCTTTAGGGTTGAGAGTGATCCTGAAAAGATTGTTCATGATGTAATAGAAGCTATTGAGCTTGTGTAACAACCCAAAAATCCACACACCAAAAATCACAACTACAAAATTTTTGTTTCTTCCCCATGCAATGTTGAGTGACAACTGAAGGAGCCAACCCTAGGTTTTTCATTAGTTGTAACCCAACTAGACAATTTCATGAGCATAGCATGTCATTTGTTAATCATGTTTATTTAAATTCTAACAAATAAAGTAATGCATACATTGTCAACTCAAATAATGATTTGGACTTCCAATTGCTTTACAACTTCTTTAAAGTAATAAACCACAAAGTAATTATTAATCAAACCAAAGAATAAATGCTTAAAATGAAAACCATTTCTATTGTTGTATAATAAAACTACCACTATTTTTGTTAGACAAAATAGCTAAATAAAGTTCCTAATATATATAAAAGAGTGTTGTGGGCCTCATATCTAAGAATCCAATGAATAAGGTACACCAGATTTGAATTCAAATTCCAAATCAAATTTGAATTCAAACAAAGAAGAAGAAAAATAAAATAGAAAAAGAAAAGAAAAGAAGAAGGCTTGCAACCGGCTCGGCCTGCTCGGCTCGCAAACCAGCCCTGCATCGCGCGCAGGCCGGCCCAACTCACGCGACCGAACGACCGACCCAGCAAGCCAGCCCAGCACGCCGCTCACGCCCACGTGCCCATCTGCCCACCTGCTGCCGCTACCACCTGGACCCCACGCGTTAGCCACTCCCGGCATAGTGCTTCTTCCTCCCCACGCCAGCATCTCCTCCCAACCGAGTTCCGACCAAAGCGACAGGCGCGGGCCCGGGGTCACGCAAATCACCTGGCCTGTTCCCTTAGCGCCGCGCCCATGCAACCCCTGCGCCAACTACCCACGCCCGTGATACCGTCCGATGCAATCGGCGCATCGCCTACCGTCCGCCCCGTCCGCCATGGGTGAAGCTCGGACCTTGGGGCTATAAAGTGACGCCAGAGTGCCCTAGGGATTCCTCAGCCCACCGTCGTCGTTCGGTGGCCCAACTGCCCACACCACTCCGAGAGAAGAGGGCCGAGAAGGAAGTTCAGAAGAGGGAGGCGAGCAGGGAGCTCGGAGACGTCGATCATCGGAGCCCAGAGCGTCGCTCTGAACGCCTACCCCGACGACACGGCTTCCACCACTAGGTAGCGCCTCGCCACCGCACCACCACCGAACACCGCTAGCACCACTTGGTGAGTTCCTTTGTTGAGACCTTCTCCTAGCCCATGGACGCCATAGCAGTGCACGCGCTCGCCGCGCTCACGACGCCGCCGTCATGGTGCGGCCACCACACGCACACCCAGCTACCTCGCTGGACTAGGACACAGCCGTAGAGCACCACCGTGACGCCTGGAGGATAGCCGCGTAGACCAAGTCACCGTTAGCCGGCCGTAGCGCCTTGGCCAGGAGCACCGAACCTCGGTCGGAGCTCCGCCGTGCACCACCACCGTGTGTGGACTCCACCACGCCCTATGGTCATCATTGACGCTACATCCTGCTTCCCGCTATCCGTCTGAAAGAAAACGGGGCACCATGACCCCTGGAACTGCCCCTATGAAGGGTTGAGATGGCGACTAGAGGGGGGTGAATAGTCATTTTTTAAAACTTAATCATATTGGCTAACCGAAACAAGTGCGGAATTAAAACTATCGGTCTAGCCAAGACTACAGCCCTCTATCTATGTTCACAAGCACCTTTCAAAGATACTAATCAAACAACAAAGGTGCAGGGCTAGCTAGAGCTCACCTAACCAATGCTAGGAGCAAGGTCACACAAACCTATGCCTCTAGTACTTTAAGCAACAAGGGAGCTCCTACACATGCTAGTAAGCAAAAGCACAAAGCCAACTAAGCTCACTTGCAATGCTCAATAACAAGGCAACCAATGCCTAATTAGAGAGCGCAAAGACTTAGCTACACAAACTAAGCAATGTGACTAACAAGGTTACTAAAACCAAATTAGCCACGCAAGGGAGCTACTTCTATGCTACACAAGCAAGAAGGTAATTAGCAAGCTACACAAGCTATCTAATTACAAGAGCAACTACACAAGCTTAATATGTATAAAAGTAATTGCAAGCTTGTGTAACGAGGATGCAAACCAACGGGAAGAATAAGGTTGACACGATGATTTTTCTCCCGAGGTTCATGTGTTTGCCAACACGCTAGTCCCCATTGTGTCGACCGCTCACTTGGTGGTTCGGCAGCTAATTAGCATCACCCGCTAAGCCCGCACGTCGGGCACCGCAAGAACCTACCCCTTGAGTGAGGGTAGCTCAATGACACGCTTTACTAAAGTTGCTCTTTGTGACTCCCGCGGGGCGAGCACAATGCCCCTCACAAGCTCTTCTCCGGAGCGCCGCACAAGCTTCTTGCGGGCTTCCACAGAGACCACCACCAAGCCGTCTAGGAGGTGGCAACCTCCAAGAGTAACAAGCACCACCGGCTTGTAACTCGATCACCTAGTGCCACTCGATGCAACCTCACGATGCAATCGCACTAGAATCGCTCACTCACATAATCGGATGATCACTATCAAGTATGTGTGAGATGGAGGGCTCCTAAGCACTCTCAAGCATGGACACAAAGTCCCCCAAGGTGCTCCACACCAGCCATGGCCGAAGGCCACTTCTATTTATAGCCCCAAAGGCTAAACTAGCCGTTACCCCTTCACTGGGCAACGGTCGGGTCAACAGGACGCTCTGGTCGTGTTGACCAGACGCTGGACCTCAGCATCTGGTCGCCCGCAGACGGCCACGTGTCCTGATTCCGACAGTCACTTGACCTGACCGGACACAGCAGCTTCAACTGACCGGACGCTGAACCCCCCAGCGTCCGGTCGTTTCCAGTAAGGTACCGACCTCGACCGGACGCGTCCGGTCACACTTGATCGGACGCAGCCCAGCGCCTGGTCACACTCCAGCTTCTACGTCACCGTATGTCACCCTGACCGGACGCACTCTGCCAGCGTCCGGTGCTTTTAGACCCAGCGTCTAGTCAGTTGACCGACGCCAGCATCTTCGCGATCAACTCGTTTTCACTTCTAACTTCTTCACCCTTGCCCCAATGTGCCAACCACAAGAACTTGCATCCGGCGCAATAGAAAATAGGCATTCCATTTTCTCGAAAGGGACCCAAACCCATCTCAACCCTGCAAACACCACCTCCTTTGTAAATGTGCCAACACCACCAAGTGTACACCACCATGTGTATGTGTGTTAGCATTTTCACAATCATTTCCCAAAGGATGTTAGCCACTCAACTTGCCACGCCACTCGATCCTAGCGACGATGCAAAGTTAGATCACTCAAGTGGCACTAGATGACCGATATGTAAACAAGTTTGCCCCTCTTGATAGTACGGCCATCTATCCTAAACCCGGTCATAAACTTTTCTACACACCTATGACCGGTGAAATGAAATGCCCTAGGTTATACCTTTGCCTTGCGCATTCCATTCCATCTCCTCCAATGTCTATGCAACACATGCACCAACACGATCAACAATGATATGATCCACTTCATATCATCACATGATCATATTGGTTCATCGATCTTGACTTTACTTGCTCTTCACCGTTGCTATTGTCCATCGACGCCAAGTCTTGCTCAAGCTTTACCGCCACACGGTCCATCACTCCAAAGCCTTCGACTTGCCCTTCATGCTTGCAACCGGTCTATCAAGCCAAGTCTTGTCTTGATCTTCTCCACCTTGATCACATGACTCAATGTCATGTCTCATGTGCATTTAAGCTCCTTCATCATCATATGTGTGAGCTTTGCAATATCTCCAAGCCATTTTCACCTCCATAGCATATGTTGCTCACACACATGTACCTATAGACTAATCACCTATGTATCTCACATAAACACAATTAGTCCACCTAAGTTGTTACTCAATTACCAAAACCAAACAAGGACCTTTCACCCTAGATGCCCCGCCGGCGAGCACCGCCACGTTGAGCCGCCGACCACCATGGCCAAAGCCCTAGGAAGCCCTGGCCGCCACCTTGACCCCACCACCATACTCGCCGAGGCCTGGCGATGCTTTTCCCCACCTCAATTAAACGCCAGCGCCGCTGTGGGAGCTCACCGGTGAGCTCACCATCGGTGGGAGCACACCGGGGAAGGAAGCAGAGGAATTCCCTCGCTGGCCACACACACATGCACCCGGTGCACGTGGACCAGGCCAAAGGGAAGAAGGATAGACTCGGTCCACCGAAGACCCAGCCTACGGTCCATGGACCGTGAACACTAGTCCACCATGAGCCACGTGGTGTGGGCCGATCTGTGGACCGAAGCCCAGTGGAGGCCCTTGGCTACGACGTGGCAACGCCATAGCATGCCACATGGTGGGCTAAAGCCTAGCCCATATCCAGGCCCAACCGACCCAGTTTGGACCCGGTCTGTGTTGACCGTTGACCAGTCAACGTTGACCGATTGACCGGACCCACATGTCAGCGACACAGAGACTCTGGACCCACTTGTGAGTAGTGACATCATGCTGACATCACGAGGGTCCCACCTATCACTAACAACACAGCCGAGGTGACATCATGATGACATCACGGTGACGTCAGCTGCTGACGTCAGCAGCTCTGGACCCACATGCCAGTGACTATGATCTGTTGACTGTTGACTCACCCATTGACTTGATGTTGACTTTGACCGGACCCACATGTCAGCGACCCAAGAACCCTGGCCCCACCTATCGGAACTGATGACGTTGATGACGTCAGGCTGACGTCAAGATGACATCAGTAGGACCCCACTTGTCAGCTCGGAGCCAAGATGATGACGTCATGCTGATGTCACGCTAGCGTCAGCATGCCACGTGGACCAGTCATAGTGTGACACGTGTCAGCCCAGGATTAATTCAGCCTTTTCCATTTTTAGAGATGATTTAAACTTTGGAAATTCATAACTAATTCATACGACCTCAGAAAAATACAAAACTAGGACCAAAATTCATCTAAAATCGAGCTTTACGTAATGAACCCATGTTTGAGTGCATTTGGCTTTTTTGAATTTTCATTGCTTCTTTACGCTATTCTATAGACGTCGCTAATGCGACTATAATTCGATCGTATGTAGACTCAGAGGAGAACCAGACGGACGAGGATCATGAGTACCGTGAGGAGTACGGAGACAACTATACTGAAGGTGCCACATCCCAACCAATCTCGTAGCACCTATTACGCATGGCTAATATAGAACTGCTATTGCTTTACTTTACTGTTATAATCATACTATGATAGGACTTGCATGGAAGTATGCTTACTTGATGGCCTTTACCTTGACGCAACCTTACCCTGGCATACCCTGCTATTAGGCTAGACACATGCTTACTGCTATATTTCATTGCTTATACTTCTACTACGCTTATACTACATTAATGCGTGGTGATATCTAGACTATGGGGAGAGTGCTACGTGTGTGACTTGGGTGTGTGGAGGGTGAGGGTTGTGTCAACTAAGTTGGAGTATACGACGAGCCTAGGGCAAGTCTTGCTATGGGGTGCTACCTGGGCACCCCTGGAAATGGATACCTGTGGTGGGTAAATGATATATAAGGTGGTCCTAGGTGTGAACCTGTGATGGGAGGAGCCTAGGATGGAGGTGCTGTGGTGGCACGGTAAATGGAAACCCTAATGAAGACATTCTAGCTTGGTCATTCCTAAGGACTTACTAGTACTCAGATTCACTGAGAAGCCTTACATACCACTCATCCTATATGGTGTGGGACGGCCGGACTACTTGGTAGGATATTGCCACTACTGCTAGATTGATAGCGGACAGTGTAAGAAGGTATAGGGCACGGAGGATTCCCCCACACCCATCCGAGACTTCATGGAGACCTTGTGGACCTGGCTCATGACTCACAGTTTTAGCCACCTCAGACTAGACTTAGGGTGTACCAGGGCTGAATGATAGAGTGTCATTATCCTAGGCTAGCAAGCGGCCAGAATCAGCCCAGTTGACGATGGTCAGCAAAGAAGGCAGATCTTGTGGTTATGTAAAATCTCTGTAGAGTGTATGGTTGATCGATCGATATATGTGCCAACTTGTCGGCTATGGACCTTTCCTGGGTTTCTCTTAAACTAGATAATGAGATGAGTCTTTCTCTTCTTCCCCCGTGAGAGAGTGTCGGTTGTAGCCAGGGACTACAGGCCTTGAGATAGTGCCAAGAGGGAGTTGGCCTGTCGATTGAGCGATGGTATGGTGGTGATATGGAGATGGTGGTATATCAATCCTAGGATCGAAACCTGGCTCTGGACGGAAATGGGGTGGAATGGGTGTGGGAATGGTGTTAAAAACTTAACCAGCTATTATTAAAAACTCTTGATATGCTAATACATAGGAAGCCCTAGCCTTATAGGTTCCTTTTGATTATATCCAACTTGCATCCAATTTCCACAAAGCAATGCTCATAGGGTGGGAGTGGCCAGTACAAATTATACTGATAAATTTTGGCACACAGGTTCTGCTGAGGATTATAGCTCTGAGGAGTTTGACGGTTGAGGGGTTCATTCCTACGCTCGAGTTTGGCGATCTTATCTTCAAGCTATTCTGAATGAATGCTATTTTTTATTCTGCCAATGCGGCGATATAATAAATTATGTAATTCTACACTATTTGTACTATGATATTATCATTATATGGATGTGGTATTCGACTAGAATTTGGGTAATATGATATACGACGGCCATAATACACTTCGACTCTGTGGATTTCCCTTCATGGAAATCAGGTTGTTTCAGTTGGTATCAGAGCCATACTTGACCCTAGGACGAAACCCTCAGGAATGGACGATAGAATAGGACATGAACAGCCCCTCTTTCGGTTATATACTGACCCTACATTTACTTTTATGCAAGGCTTATCTATTATTGACCTGCTAACACCTATTCCATAAAATATGCAGATGGCAATGAACGTCGATTGGCCGCCTCTAGGACCACTACCTCTGGACCACGCCAAGCTTACCTTCGACCTATGTGAGCTCGGGGGTTTTGCATAGACCCTCTGCTGAGTTCTCATCATGTTAGGAGTCCCTGATGAGCTTGTTAAGGTCACCTGCACCAGGAAGTTAGCTCAGGAAGGAGGAATCGAAGGACTGATTGTCACCTCAGTCGAGTTCCCAGCTAGCACTACCTTACCTTCTGTCTAAGCTTTCACCGATTTGACTATAGAGGACACAGTCGAGGAGGGACTACAAGCTATCTCACACAAGGCACTTCGTAGAGTGATGAGGGACCACTACGAGCACCTGAAGATGATAGAGTTCCATCTACTTTCCCAGGCCCTCGACCTCAGCCTTACCCCTAGTGAGCAAAGTTTTATAGCCGATAGAGTTATCCTTGCCGAGGAGGATAGATGCCTTCACGTCTTGGCTATCCACCTACTAGAGCAGGACAGGTATGTGACCTAGCTGGAGCAGAGGAGACATTAGGACAAGGCCCTTCTATGGGAGTACCAGGAGCGAGACTCACAGGGAGCACAGGAGCAAGCTAGTCTGCTTGAGACAGTTGCCAAGCTATAGGACGAGCTCAACCGTCATGAAGAAATCCACAGAACCGAGGTCATAGACTTATAGGACAAAGCCGCCAACCTAGGCAACAGGAACTGCTACCTCGATAGCAAGGTCTTGGAGTTGTAGAGAGAGTTGGATGACAAGAAGGCTGAGTTCAACCATAGAGGAGACAGAGAGAGGTCCAAGGGGATTGATATGCTGAAAATCCAATCTCGGAACAAGACCATGACTCAAGATCTAGAGGAGTTCAGGAAGAAGGCCATTCGCAACTAGGGTCACCTGATCGAGGTACTTAGGCAGAACGAGTACCTATAGAACAAGTGTGAGAGGACATGGCAGGCTTGGCAGAAGTCTGACAAGAAGCGCCTTAGGGAGATGAAGGGTATGTGGGATCAGCTACCCAAGGAGGTTCATAGCAAGACAAAGCCTAGGATAGAGGAGTTTGAGTTAGCCCTGACTCGCCTCAACCTAGACGCCTACCCTACCCTACCTGGAGCCAAGCCTACTGAGGAGCTCGCTGAGGCCTTGAAGTACATGTCCTGACTTCACAAGTCTGACGAGGAGATCGAGATCGAGAATAGTCGTATCCTAGCTGCGGTGTATGAGTTAGAGTAGATGACCCTACGTGGTCATGAGTCATGTCAGTGGCTTCCATAAGTTGTACCCCATGATGTACCCCTTATGAGATGTAATATGAGACACTATGCGTAGTACGATTTTCGCGAGTCTTCAAGTGTAGCTACTGGAGATGATGCTATGTAATAAAACCCATGTAATGAATGTTTTGGATCTTATTGCATTTTATGGACCTTATTGCTTCTTTGTAATGTGTGTTGGATAGAATAAATGTTTTTCTTTAAATCGTCAAAATCATGTAATTATACTAAATTATAAGCACTTATGGCACAAACACTAAAATTCCTATGATCCGTGTTGCAGATGCCGAACCGCCGATCTAATCGTCTAATGAACCGTGGACGTGCGCCCACCCCCGAACCAGTCAAACCAAATAGGGGGCGTGGTGGCAACAACCGTGGCCATGGCCGTAGCCGTGGACGTGGAGGAATACCCTTCAACCTGGAGAATACCCCGCCGCCTAAGGAGAACTTTCCACCACCACCACCACCGAACCTGGCAGAGGTGATGGCACAATAGACCCAACTTCTTGCAGCTCTTGTTAACAGAGCAAACCATCGGTAGGGAGGTCAGCAGAATGACTTCCAAAGGAAGCTGGAAGGATTTCTGAAGCTAAGGCCACCTACCTATGATGGCACCGACCCTGACCCGCTTGTAGCCGATGACTGGCTTAAGGAGATGGAGAAGAAGCTTGACCTCACTGCTTTCACCAACAATGAGTGTGTTGGAGCTGCCACACACTAGCTCATAGTTGTAGCACGCGCCTAGTGGGATAGTTTTAGTGATTCCCATGAGGACCCTACCAACATCTCATGGGACGAGTTCGCCAAAGCATTCACTAAGTATCACATTCCCAAGGGTATCATGGAGGCCAAAGTCAAGGAGTCTCATAACATCAAGATGGGAAAGGATAGGGTGACTGAGTACACTACTCGTTTCACCAACCTTCTATGCTATGCACCTTCCTATGTTGTGAACTCTGAGAAGGAAAAGCTATACTATTACCGCAAGGGACTTAACCCGCACATCAAGCTGAAGTTTGGTGGTATTGAGAGTAGCACGTTGCGTGCTCTGGTGGATCGCTGCATCTAGATCAAGAAGGACCATGCTGAAGCTAGAGAAGAGTATAGGGAGAGGAAGCGTAAGCCTGAGGAGTCCTTCCATGGCTGTGATCGCAAGAGGTTCCGCAAAGATGCACCATCCAAGGAACGCTCTCGCCACAACAGGGATGACAACCCTGGATCGAGTAGGGGTAGTGGAGGCTACACCGCCAAATACTCCCGCCTTGCTTAGGATCATTACACCCTAGATCGTTATGCTCAGGACCACAACACTCAAGACCATTTCAACTGTCCCTGCTCAGCGAATGAACGTCCAGCACTGAACTGCCCTGGACCAAGCACTAGGAACTAGAAGGCAACTGCGCCAACCCCTATAGGCGGTGCACCTTTCACCTGCTTCGCTTGTGGCCAACCGGGTCACAAAGCCACTGAGTGCCCTCAGAACTCAGCCGCTCAGAAGTCTCAGTTCAAGGGATCTGCTACCCATGGATGTCTCAACCATCTGGACACTGAGGAAGCACAGGCTGCCCTTGACATGGTGTACAGTATGTTTTTAGTTAATGGCAATACCACATCTATTCTATTTGACTCTAGAGCAACTTGTTCTTATATATCATCCAAGTTTGCATGAGAGCATGACCTGCCTGTAACCCCACATGGTAAGCCTATCATCACCAGCTCACCTTTAGGAGACCTAAAGTGCACCCACATCTGTAAGGGAGTGAGTCTTACCATTGAGGGTCTTATCTTTAAAGCTAACCTAACCCTGTTACCTTCCACAAACCTAGATGTCATCTTAGGTATGGATTGGCTAACCATTCACTGAGGCATCATATCATGTTCACCTAGATACGTCCAAGTGACCCACCCATTAGGCAAAGTTATTAGATGTGAACCCCAGTCTAGAAAGTCCACTTCTATCCTATGTGCCCTTAAAGCTAGTTTAGAATCACGAAAAGAGGAGAAGACAGTTCATGATGTGCCTGTGGTTAGAGACTATCCTAATGTATTCCCTGAAGAATTACTAAGTATGCCACCAGACCGTGATGTGGAGTTCATCATTGATCTTTTGCTAGAAACAGGACCCATTGCCAAGAGACCCTATCGCATGTCAGTGGACGAACTAGCCGAGCTTAAGAAACAGCTTGATGAGCTCATATCAAAGGGGTATATTAGACCTAGTGCTTCACCCTGGAGATCTCCTGTTCTATTTGTTAAGAAGAAGGATGGCTCAATAAGAATGTGCATTGATTACTGGAACTTGAACGCAGTCACCATCAAGAACAAGTACCCTCTGCTAAGCATTGATGATTTGCTTGATCAGCTTCGAGGTGCCAAGTATTTCTCTAAGATTGATCTCAGATCTGGCTATCATCAGATGAAGATTCGAGAGAGTGACATCCCAAAGACAACTTTCGTGACTAGGTATGGGCAGTTTGAGTTCACCATGGTGTCCTTTGGACTCACGAATGCTCCTGCATACTTCATGAACATGATGAATAAGGTTTTCATGAATGAACTAGATATGTTCGTGGTAGTATTCATTGATGACATCCTTGTCTATTCACCCACCGCTGAAGAACACGAACATCATCTGAGAACTATGCTTGAGAAACTAGCCCAACATCAGCTCTATGCAAAGTTCAGTAAATGCGAATTTTGGCTACAGAAAGTTGCCTTCCTAGGCCATGTACTATCAGCTGAAGGTGTTGCAGTTGACCCAACTAAGATTGAAGCTATGAAAGAATGGGATCAACCTCGTAACGTGACTAAAGTCAGAAGTTTCTTGGGATTGGCCGGATATTATCACCGATTCATCAAAAACTTCTCCAAGATAGCCCGTCCGATGACCAACCTTCTGAAGAAGACCAAGGAGTTTGAATGGACGCCTGAGTGCGAGCGAAGCTTCTAGGAATTGAAATAGAGGCTTACCATAACTCATGTGCTAGCATTGCCCGATATCAGCAAAGATTTCATGGTCTTCTGTGATGCATCCCGTCAAGGACTTGGCTGTGTATTGATGCAAGGTAGGAGAGTGATAGCTTATGCTTCTTGATAGTTGAAAGAACATGAGAACCGTTACCCTACTCATGATCTTGAGTTAGCAGCAGTTGTGCATGCTTTGAAGATCTGGAGGCACTACTTGATAGGCAACAAGTGTGATATCTATACCGATCACAAGAGCTTGAAGTACTTTTTCACTTAGGAAGATCTAAATATGAGGCAACGCCGATGGCTAGAATTGATCAAGGACTATGACCTGGAAATTCACTATCATCCGGGAAAAGCTAATGTAGTTGCAGATGCTCTCAATAGCAAGAGTTACTATCACATATTGATCACTGAATCCGTACCACCTGAGCTCAAGGAAGAAATAGAAGAATTCCAACTTGAGATACTACCGCATGACTTGTTGAATGAGCTCTGCATACAGTATGATCTCATAGATCATATCCGTCAAGCTCAGAAAAGTTGTGAAGAGATCGAATATCTCCGTGGTCTGATGAAACTAGGCTACAAGACCAACCACCAGGAAGATGAACAAGGAACCATCTGGTTCAAGAGCAGAATCTATGTTCTATCTGACCAAGTACTATGAGAGGAAATTCTGTCAGAAGCTCACAATTCTAAGTACTGTATTCACCCTGGAGGTTCAAACATGTATCAAGACTTGAAGAAACACTTTTGGTGGAAAGGCATGAAGACCGACATTGCGGGACATGTGGCACGATGTGACACCTGTAATAGAGTCAAGGCTGAACATCAAAGGCCTGTAGGATTGCTAAAGCCTCTTGACGTTCCCGAGTGGAAGTAGGAGAGCATATCCATGGATTTCATAGTTGGATTGCCCCGTTCACAGAAAGGCAATGATTCCATCTGGGTGATTGTTGATCGTTTGACCAAGATTGCTCACTTTGTACTAGTTAAGACCAAGACCGATGCCAAAAAATTAGCAGATCTATATGTTGAGCATATTCTCAGACTGCATGGAGCTCCCTCTAGTATTGTATCTGATCGTGGTCCTCAGTTTGTGTCCTGGTTCTAGGAAGCTCTGCACAAGTCCATTGGGACCAAACTTGATTTCAGTACCGCTTATCACCCACAGACAGATGGACAGACAGAACGAGTAAATTAGATCTTAGAAGACATGCTTTACGCTAGTGTACTGAATTATGGCTCTGATTGGGAGAAATGCCTGCCCTATGCAGAGTTCTCTTACAACAATAGCTACCAAGCTAGTATCAAGATGTCGCCATTTGAAGCTCTTTATGGTAGACCTTATAAGACACCTTTGATGTGGTCTCAACCGGGTGAAAGATCGTTCTTTGACTCTGCTAAGATTCAAGATGCCGAAGGAGTTGCCCAAGTAAAGGAGAATTTGAGAATTGCCCAAAGCCGATACAAGAGCTATGCTGATAAAAGAAGAAGAGAACTTGAATTCAATGTGAGAGACTTCGTCTATCTCAAGGTATCCCCGCTACATGGAACTGTCAGGTTCCATGTGAAAGAAAAGCTTGCCCCTAGATTTGTCGGCCCATACAAAATTTGCAAGAGGGTTGGAAAGCTCACCTACAAACTTGAGCTACCTGAGAAATTGGTGGGTGTACATCCCGTATTCCATGTCTCATAGCTACGCAAGTGTTTGAGAGTGCCCGATGAAGTAGTTCCAACTGATGCACTTGACATTCAAGACACTCTCGAGTATAAAGAACATCCTATCCGAATTCTGGGTAGAGATACCAAAGAGACCCGAAGCAAAACTATTCCTATGTGCAAGATCCAATGGAGCAATCACACTGAGAGAGAAACAACATGGGAGAAAGAGTCTGACCTCCGGCTATGATACCCTTACCTCTTCAAAGAGTACGTTATGCTTTAATCTCGGGGACGATATTCTGTTAAGGGGGTAGGACTATAACAACCCAAAAATCCACACACCAAAAATCACAACTACAAATTTTTTGTTTCTTCCCCATGCAATGTTGAGTGACAACTGAAGGAGCCAACCCTAGGTTTTTCATTAGTTGTATCCCAACTAGACAATTTCATGAGCATAGCATGTCATTTGTTAATTATGTTTATTTAAATTCTAACAAATAAAGTAATGCATACATTGTCAACTCAAATAATGATTTGGACTTCCAATTGCTTTACAACTTCTTTAAAGTAATAAACCATAAAGTAATTATTAATCAAACCAAAGAATAAATGCTTAAAATGAAAACCATTTCTATTGTTGTATAATAAAAGTCCCACTATTTTTGTTAGACAAAATAGCTAAATAAAGTTCCTAATATATATAAAAGAGTGTTGTGGGCCTCATATCTAAAAATCCAATGAATAAGGTACACCAGATTTGAATTTAAATTCCAAATCAAATTTGAATTCAAACAAAGAAGAAGAAAAATAAAACAGAAAAAGAAAAGAAAAGAAGAAGGCCTTGCAACCGGCTCGGCCTGCTCGGCCCGCAAACTAGCCCTTCATCGCGCGTAGGCCGGCCCAACTTGCATGACCGAATGACCGGCCCAGCAAGCTAGCCCAGCACGCCGCTCACGCCCGCACGCCCGTCTACCCCACCTGCTGCCACTGCCACTCGAACCCCACGCGTCAGCCACTCCCGGCAGAGTGCCTTCTTCCTCCCCACGTCGGCATCTCCTCCTGACTGAGTTTCGACCAAAGTGACAGGCATAGGCTCGGGGTCACGCGAATCACCTGGCCTGTTCCCTTAGCGCCATGCTCACGCAACCCCTGTGCCAACTACCCATACCTGTGATACCGTCCAATGCAATCGGCGCATCGCCTACCGTCCGCCCCGTCCACCATGGGTGAAGCTCGAACCTCGGGGCTATAAAGCGACGCCAGAATGCCCTAGGGATTCCTTAGCCCACCGCCGCCGTTCGGTGGCCCAACTGCCCACACCACTCCGAGAGAAGAGGGCCGAGAAGGAAGTTCGGAAGAGGGAGGTGAGCAGGGAGCTCGGAGACATCGATCACCAGAGCCTAGAGTGCCACCCTGAACGCCTACCCCAACGACGTGGCTTCCATCACTAGGCAGCGCCTCACCACCGCACCACCACCGAACGCCGCCAGCACCACTCGGTGAGTTCCTTTGCTGAGACCTTCTCCTAGCCCATGGATGCCATAGCAGTGCACGTGCTCACCGCGCTCATGATGCCGTCATCATGGCGTGGCCATCGCACGCGCACCTAGCCGCCTCGCTAGACTAGGATGCGGCCGTAGAGCACCGCCGTGACGCCTGGAGGATAGCCGCATAGACCAAGTCACCGTTAGCCGGCCGTAGCGCCTTGGCCACGAGCACCGGACCTCGGCTAGAGCTCCACCATGCACCACCACCACATGCAGACTCCACCACACCCTATGGTCATCGTCGACGCTACATCCTGCTTCCCGCTATTCGTCTGAAAGAAAACGGGGCACCAGGACCCCTAGAACTGCCCCTAGATGCCCCGTTGGCAAGCACCGCCACGCCGAGCCGCCGACCACCGTGGCCAAAGCCCTAGGAAGCCCTGGCCACCACCTTGACCCCACCACCATACTCGCCAAGGCCTGGTGATGCTTTTCCCCACCTCAATTGAATGCTAGCGCCGCTGTGGGAGCTCGTCGGTGAGCTCACCACCGGCGGGAGCACGCCGGGGAAGGAAGTAGAGGAATTCCCTCACCGGCCACACACACATGCACCAGGTGCACGTGGACCAAGCCAAAGGGAAGAAGGATAGACTCGGTCCACCGAAGACCCAGCCTATGGTCCATGGACCGTGAACACCAGTCCACCGTGAGCCACACGGTGTGGGCCGATCTATGGACCGAAGCCCAGTGGAGGCCCTTGGCTACGACGTGCCAATGCCATAGCATGCCACATGGTGGGCCAAAGCCTAGCCCGTATCCAGGCCCAACCGGCCCAGTTTGGACCCGGTCTGTGTTGACCGATTGACCAGACCCACATGTCAGCGACACAGAGACTCTGGACCCACTTGTTAGTAAGTGACGTCATGACGACATCATGCGGGTCCCACCTGCCAGTAACAACACAGCCGAGGTGACGTCATGATGATGTCACAGTGACGTCAGCTACTGACGTCAGCAGCTCTGGACCCACATGTCGGTGACTATGATCCGTTGACCGTTGACTCACCCATTGACTTGACGTTGACTTTGACCGGACCCACATGTCAGCGACCCAAGAGCCCTGGCCCTACCTGTCGGAACTGATGACGTTGATGACGTCAGCAGGACCCCACTTGTCAGCTCGGAGCCGAGATGATGACATCATGCTGACGTCATGCTGGCGTCTACATGCCATGTGGACCAGTCATAGTGTGACACGTGTCACCCCAGGATTAATTCAGCCTTTTCCATTTTCAGAGATGATTTAAACTTCAGAAATTCATAACTAATTCATACGACCTCAGAAAAATATGAAACTAGGACCAAAATTCATCTAAAATCAAGCTTTACGCAATAACCCATGTTTGAGTGCATTTGGCTCTTTTGAATTTTCATTGCTTCTTTGTGCAATTCTATAGACGTCGCTAACGCAACTATAATTCGATCGTATGCAGACTCAGAGGAGAACTAGATGGACGAGGATCGTGAGTACCATGAGGAGTACGAAGACGACTACACTGAAGGTGCCACATCCCACCCAATCTCTTAGCACCTATTACGCATGGCTAATATAGAACTGCTATTGCTTTACTTTACTGTTATAATCATACTATGATAGGACTTGCATGGTAGTATGCTTACTTGATGGCCTTTACCTTGACGCAACCTTACCCCGGCATACCCTGCTATTAGGCTAGATATACGCTTACTGCTATATTTCATTGCTTATACTTCTACTACGCTTATACTACATTAATGCGTGGTGATATCTGGACTATGGGGAGAGTGCTGCGTGTGTGACTTGGGTGTGTGGAGGGTGAGGGTTGTGTCGACCAAGTTAGAGTATACGACGAGCCTAGGGCAAGTCTTGCCATGGGGTGCTACCTGGGCACCCCTAGAAATGGATACCTATGGTGGGTAAATGGTATATAAGGTGGTCCTGGGTGTGAACCTGTGATGGGAGGAGCCTGAGATAGAGGTGCTGTGGTGGCACGGTAAATGAAAACTCTGATGAAGACATTCTGGCTTGGTCATCCCTAAGGACTTACTAGTACTCAGATTCACCGGGAAGCCTTACGTACCACTCGCCCTATATGGTGCGGGACGGCCAGACAACTTGGTAGGATATTGCCACTACTGCTAGGTTGATAGCGGACAGTGTAAGGAGGTATGGGGCGTAGAGGATTCCCCCACACCCATCCGAGACTTCATGGAGACCTTGTGGACCCGGCTTATGGCTCACAGTTTTAGCTGCCCTAGACTAGACTTGGGGTGTACCAGGGCTGAATGGTAGAGTGGCATTATCCTAGGCTAGCAAGCGGCTGGAATCAGCCCAGTTGATGACGGTCAGCAAAGAAAGTAGATCTTGTGGTTATGTAAAACCTCTGCAGAGTGTATGGTTGATCGATCGATACATGTGCCGACTTGTCGGCTATGGACCTTTCCTGGGTTTCACTTAAACTAGATAATAAGATGAGTCCTTCTCTTCTTCCCCTGTGAGAGAGTGTCGGTCGTAGCTAGGGGCTACAGGCCTTGAGACAGTGCCAAGAGGGAGTTGGCCTATCGACTGAGCGATGGTATGGTGATGATGTGGAGATGGTGGTATATCGATCCCAGGATCGAAACCTGGCTCTGGACAGAAATGGGGTGGAATGGGTGTGGGAATGGTGTTAAAACTTGACCAACTATTATTAAAAACTCTTGATACGCTAATACATAGGAAACCCTAGCCTTATAGGTTCCTTTTGATTATATCCAACTTGCATCTAATTTCCGCAAAGCAATGCTCATAGGGTGGGAGTGGCCAGTACAAATCGTACTGATAAATTTTGGCACACAGGTTCTACTGAGGATTATAGCTCTGAGGAGTTTGATGGTTGAGGGGTTCGTTCCTATGCTCGAGTTTGGCGATCTTATCTTCAAGCTGTTGTGAATGAATGCTATTTTTTATTCCGCCAATGCGGCGATGTAATAAATTATGTAATTCCGCACTATTTGTACTATGATATTATCGTTGTATGGATGTGGTATTCGACTGGAATTTGGGTAATATGATCTATGACGGTCATAATACACTTCGACTCTGTGGATTTCCCTTCACAGAAATCTGGTCGTTTTAGCTTGGTCCTTGACCAATCAGGAACTGCAAGATTTTGATCCTCCCACATGAAGCTTACTTCCATTGGCTCAAAACGACGCTCATTATGAATCCTCTCATATCCCCAGTGGATGTGTCCAAAACCAAGAATACGACAGAAGGTAACAAAATCAATGTGATAATGTCGCCCATCAGTCATCCAATGAAGCTCATCCACTTCCCTGTTCCAATAGTAAGTAGCATGGAACTGAGCAAGAATCTCCCTGTTCTAATCATACCTAAAACTCATGATGTCTGTCATCTCAAAGCCGTCACAGGTCTTGATTGCTATAGCAAACTGATGATCATCCCTGCTCTCCAAGTCACCAAAGTCAATGTACTACATCTTGCTAATCTTGCCCTTTGACTTAGACAAAATGGGAGTAGCATAAAAATTAGATTGGAAAGCATTCCAAAATCTATAATCAATGTCATTTGATCTGTCAGAGGAGTAGGGATCAATCTCTCTGCTTCACCTATCTTCTTCCAACTCATGGAATAATCAACAACTCTATGATCATCACTGATTTGGGGAGGAATGAGATCGAAACTATTAGTGTTATCTCTTATGTAGCTGCTATCAAACTCTGAAATATGCAAAGGAGAATCAGGCCACACACGAATAGTTCTACCCATCCTCTGAATGTTTTCCTCTTCAGCAAGGTCTTCATCAAGATTTCTATCTCTGGGAGTATAGCTCGCCTGTCCCCTGCCTCTCTTGACCTTTTGCTTGGTTGTCAGCACCTTCCTTTTACCTCGGTCCATCTATGCAATTTAAATGAGACTTGATAAGAAACTATATAAGATAATGAGTTAGACACAGCTGCAAGTAGGTTTTAACAAGAAAAAGAATTTTGAAAATGACACAGGAAGCTTTGCTGGATTTGGATTCAGCATGGTAGGGTGGCACTGCCGCCCCCTGAGGCTGGCACTGCCGCTCTCAGTTGCTTCACTATGTCATTTTCAACTTTCTCATTCTGGTTAAATCCTATTACCAACAGTGTCTATTCATCATCACAATTTTAGAATCATAGTATAAGTAAGGAATACATGAAACCCTAGCCATGAATTTGAAAGATTGAGTATGAAAAACTTTAGAAACAATTTTTGATAAATGAATCCAATCCATTCTGAAATTCATCGGACTTATGAGCTTGAGTATAGTAGTTAGAATCTGTTAGGGGTGCCATTAATGGTCCCAAGGGCGGCATTGCCGCTCTCCCTAAAATCATCCAACCGGTGAAATCCAAAATCAACTTGATTCAACCATCAAAAACCTTTCTAAACCCTTCATACTCCCCCTAGAAACTAAAATCCATGACTAAAAGCTTCACATTGCATAGATCGAAGGGGTTAGGGTTTCACCTTGCTTCCAAACCATTGGAGTGGAGGGAGAAGAGAAGAAACGGCTCGACCAAGAGCCTCCTATAGTGACCAGCGATGAAGAGACTTGGCCGGCAGCAGGGGCGGCACTGCCAGGGTGGCAGGTCACAAGAAACGGCGGCGGCGCGTGCTTGAGAGAGGAAGGCAGGAGCATGGGCGTCGACGTTGGCTAGGAGAGAAGGAGAGAGTTGGGTCGAGGGCCAGAGAAGGAATAACTAGAAGAAAATGGGCCCCGTAACCTAGCTAAAATTGGCTAAAAATAGCCTAGTTTTCAGAGAGCGGCACTGCCGGCCATAATGGGTGGCACTGCCGCCTTGCCAATCTTACAGGGATTATGCTAAAACTTTATGACCTCCTTCACCTCAGATATAGATATATATACTCTAAATATCATGACCAATAAGCAATCAACAATACAGACAATGGTCATGACACTTAGTTGGCCTTTTGAAATGATTTTGAAACACAATATAATATCTTTTTAAATCATTTTCCTATTTCACTATGTTGTCAACCAGAGGTGTGCCATATTTCAAACCACATTACGAGAATCAAGTATATTTAGCTCACTACGCAAAGCACAAAACCTTGACTCGCCGAGAGGCTTAGTGAAGATATCGGCTAGTAATTTTTCGGTGCTCACATGACGAATTTCGATATCTCCTTTGGTTTCGTGGTCTCTCAAGAAATGATATTGGATGTCTATATGTTTGGTTCTTGAGTGGCTTACGGGATTGTTTGCAAGCTTTATGGCACTTTCATTGTCACACAAGAGTGGAATTTTGGTAAATTGACATCCGAAATCATGAAGGGTTTGCCTCATCCAAAGTAATTGAGCACAACATGCACCGGTTGCAACATACTCGGCCTCGGTGGTGGAAAGGGCTACACAATTTTGCTTCTTAGAACTCCAAGACACTAGGGACCATCCAAGGAATTAACATGTCCCCAAAGTGCTTTTTCTATCTACCTTGCAACCGGCATAATCAGAATCTGAATAGCCAAGTAGATTGAACTTAGAGCCCTTGGGATACCACAAGCCAAGGTTAGGAGTGTGTACTAAATATCTCAAGATTCTTTTAATAGCTACTAAATGGCACTCTTTTGGGTTAGCTTAAAATCTAGCACACATGCACACACTAAGCATTATGTCCGGCCTAGATGCACATAAGTAAAGTAAAGAGCCGATCATGGAACGATATACCTTGATGTCGATGGCTTTTCCTTCTTCATTTAGATCAAGATGTCCATTAGTTGGCATGGGAGTTTTGATAGGCTTGGCATTCACCATGTCAAACTTGTTAAGCATATCATGGGTGTACTTGGTTTGGCTAATGAACGTCCCTTCCTTCATTTGCTTGATTTGAAATCCAAGGAAGAATTTCAGCTCACCCATCATGGACATCTCAAATCTCTTAGTCATAATCCTACTAAACTCATCACAATACACATGATTAGTACTACCAAATATTATGTCGTCGACATATATTTGGCATACAAATATATCATTTCCAACTTTGCGAGTAAAGAGTGTAGGGTCGGCTTTGCCTATTTCAAAGACTTGTTTGAGCAGGAATTCCTTAAGGCATTCATACCAGGCTCTTGGTGCTTGCTTAAGCCCATAGAGCGCCTTTTGGAGTTTATAGACATGGTCGGGGAACTTGGGATCTTCAAATCCCAGTGGCTGCTCCACATACACCAACTCTTGTATTAGGCCATTGAGGAATGCACTCTTGACATCCATTTGGTACAACTTGAAATCATGATGGGCAGCAAAGGCTAGAAGCATTCGGATTGCTTCAAGTCTTGCCACGGGTGCATATGTTTCTTCAAAGTCCAAGCCCTCTACTTGAGTGAAGCCTTGGGCCACCAATCTTGCCTTGTTCCTAGTCACCACGCCATTTTCATCTTGCTTGTTGCGAAAGACCCACTTGGTACTAATGACATTGGTGTTGGGCCTTTCTACCAATTTCCACACTTGATTTCTCTCAAAGTTGTTGAGCTCTTCTTGCATGGCCATGACCCAATCCGGATCTCCAAGTGATTGTTCTACCTTGAGAGGTTCCAAAGAGGAAATAAACGAGTAATATTGACAAAAATTTGCTAAATGTGAATGAGTTGTTACCCCCCTTTCGAATGCTCCTAAGAATGTTGTCAACGGGGTGATCCCGTTGTATAGTTTGACATAGCCTTGGATGCACAACACCTCCTTATTCCTCTTCTGGACCTTCAACCTCTTCTTGTTCAAAGATAGGCTCCAGGTTGAGTCCTTGAGGTGGTGGAGTAGGAGTTGAAGAAACTGCTGCTGAGGTAGATGGGGTGACACTATCGCCCTCATGAGCAGCACTACCGCCCTGCTGATGTTCAGTAGGTGAGTGCTACCCTCGTCGATGGAGTACGTCAGCGGAAATTTGTGCAGCAACAGCCTGGGGATCCTCATCATCAGTGACTTGATCTTCTTGTGGCCTAATGTCGCCTATAGCCATTTGCTTGATTGCCTCACATGGTGGATCCTCCTTCCCTACAACACTTGAATCAACTTGCTCCACTTGAGAGCCATTAGATTCATCAAATGTCACATCTACCATGACTTCAACTCTACCCATGGTTTTGTTGAAGACACGATAGGCATACTCATTTGATCCATAACCAAGAAGAATGCCTTCATCAACTTTAGGTGTAAATTTAGAGGTTTTGGGTCTTTTGTTAAGTATAAAACACTTGCACTCAAACACTCTAAAGTATGACACCTTTGGTTTGTTACTAGTTAAAAGCTCATATAAAATCTTCTTGAGTTTCTTGTGTAAGTAGAGACGGTTGATGGCATGGCAAGCGGTGTTGACAGCGTCACTCCAAAAGAGGTCCAACGTCTTGTATTCATCTAGCATTGTCCTTGCCATATCAAGAAGTGTATGGTTCTTCCTCTCTACTACACCATTTTGTTGAGGGGTGTAAGGAGTTGAAAACTCATGCTTGATGCCCTCATCATCAAGAAACTCTTCAACTAGAGTGTTCTTGAATTCGGTCCCATTGTTACTTCTTATCTTTTTAATAGGAAGACTGAACTCTCTTTGTGCCCTTCTCACAAATATCTTGACTTTCTCTTGTACCTGGGACTTATCATAAATAAAGAACACCCAAGTGAAACAGGAATAATCATCAACAATAACTAGACCATATTTGTTACCCTCGATGCTTACGTAGACGACCGGTCCAAAGAGATCCATGTGAATCAACTCCAACGGTTGTGTGGTGGTCATGATGCTCTTTGGTGGGTGAGGTACACCTACTTGCTTTCCGGCTTGGCAAGCACTACAAATCCTATCTTTTTCAAATTGAATATTGGTTAGTCCAAGTATGTGGTTGTCTTTTAGGAGTTTGGCCAAGTTCCTCATCCCAACATGAGCTAGTCGGCGATGCTATAGCCAACTCATGCTAGATTTTGCCACTAAACAGGTCTCAAGCTTAGCTTTACTTTTGCTGAAATCAACTAAGTAAAGCTTGTTCTTGAGGTGACCCATAAAGACAATAGAGGAATCCTCCCTCTTAGAGACTTCCACACCCTTATCCATGAAGAGGCAATTGTAGCCCATCTCACATAATTGAGAAACGAACAGCAGATTATACTTCAAGGAATCAACATGTAAGACATTTGTAATTGAATGATCAAGTGTAATAGCTACTTTACCAAGTCCAATCACACCCCCTTTTGAATTGTCACCAAATATGATATTCTCATCTGAATTTGTAGTTGGGGAGTATGATGTGAACATACTCCTTTCTCCGGTCATATGATTTGTATAGCCACTATCAAGCACCCAACTTGACCCACCGGAGGAGTATGCCTGCAACACAAGTTTAGTTCCTAGTTTTAGGTCCCCAAATATTCTTGGGGCCTTGCATGTTAGTCACAAGAACTTTAGGAACCCAAATGAAAGCATTATGATAAACATTTTGACCATTACCAACAGACTTAGTAAACACCTCCCCCTTACTGTTGTGCTGCAAAACAAAGTTAGAATCCAAACATTGTGGAGGTGTTTTTGCCTTTGGTTGGTAAGCATATCTATTTGGAGTGACGCAGATAGATTTCTTTGGTTTCTGGACAACCTGCTCTAGATGAGACACCTTCTTCTTGGGCTTGACATGAGCAGATGAGTAGGAGATGGTCTTCCCTTTTCTATGGGGGCGGCACTACCACCCTTCATAGCGGCACTGCCGCCCATAGGCCACGGTGCTGCTCTAGGCTGACCATGTGCCACCATCTGTGCAGACCTATCTGTACCTTCCTGCCCTTTGCTCATGAACTGAACACACTCATATCCATTGATTACCTTTCTCCCATTGGTTTTACCTCCATGAGTGTGCCCAAGCCCATCTTTGATGCGTGGATTTCTTCCATCTTTATATTGTGGCCTCTTTGGTTTTTCACCTTTGCCACCTACAGGTTTCTTGCCTTCCATGCACCTTTTTTCTAACATAGCATTGAGCCTAGCAATCTCCTTTTTCATAACCTCCAAGTTTGCAAGGTTAGTGGAATGAACATTTAAGTCAAGATTATAGCAATTTCCACATCCTTGGCTAGTGGAGGGAATAGAAGTGTCATTTGTATTGGAGGGAAGTGGGGTGCTCTCACATAGAAGGTTATATTGCTTCTCAAGTTTGTTGTGCTTTTCAACTAAGACACAATACTTGTCATTGAGTGCAATATTTACCTTCTTTGTGAGAGCATGTTCTCTTTGTTCTTTGGCCAAGGCCTTGTTCAAAGAGTCCACCTCACTTCTCTCTAACTCAAGAGCTTCCTTGCAGCCAATATACATCTTTTCGGTTTCCTCAAGATAATCATCTCTATCGGCTAGCTCGGCTTTGACACTTTCTAATTCCTCTATTAGATTCATGATAAAGAGCTTGGTCTTAGAATCTAACTTTTTAGTCAATTTGACATATTTCTCAACATCACTAGTATCATCATCACTAGAATCACTAAGTTCACTACTAGAGATGTCACTAGGAGGTGGAGGAGATTTGGCTCTTCGTTTTACTTTCTCACCCTTTGCCATAAGACAAACGTGAGTGGAGCGGTGGTCATCATCATCGGACATGTTGTTGAAGAGCCTTGATATAGAGGATGGCTTTTGAATAGCCATAGTTGCAACTTTCACATCCTCTTCACTTGACTCCTTAGTTGAGTCCCACTCATGCCCAATGTGTACCTCTCCTATTTGTTTGTATCTCTTTTTGTGTTCGTGCTTGTCTTCATTGTTGTCCCTCTTGTATTTGTTTTCTTTCTTGTCATAGGGACACTTAGCAATGAAGTGCTCTATGCTGCCATAATTGTAGCAAGTCTTCTTCTTCTTGTTGGGAAACCTTCTTTGCACTATTTTATACCCATTCTTTTTCAACCCCTTGTGATAGCTCTTCATGAACAAAGCCATGTCATCAATCTTCATATAATCAGCCCCATCATCTTCATCTTCACTTGAGGATGAACTTGGATCATCATTTTGTGGAGTTAACTTGATTTCCTTGGGTTGACTTATTGATGCTTGCTTGCTGCCCTTTGCCTTGTTGGAGATGCCTTGATTGCTTGATTTATTGGCCTTGAGAGCTACTTCCTTGATTTTCATGCCTTCTAGCTTGGCTTGCAACACACCAAGTCTTCTCCTCTCATTAGCTTCTTCTCTTTGCATGTCAAATGTCAACAATCTTCCAAGCACATCATTAGGTGTGAAGTGCTCAAACTTCTTCTTATCCCTAATCAAGGTGACTATGGTCTCATTTCTTGGTGAGTAGGCTTCCAACATAACCTTCACCACTTTGTGATCATCAAGCTCATCACATCCATAGCCTCTAATCTTACCCACCAAGGTCATCAATCTATCAAACATCTCTTGTGGCCCCTCTCCATCTACAATCATGAACCTATTGAGCTTGGCCATCAACAAATCAATCTTTGCCTTCCTTACTTTATCAACACCTTCATGTGCTAGATGCAAAGTGTCCCAAATCTATTTTGTAACATTGACATTCATCACTCGGTTGTACTCATTTCTATCCAAGGCACTAGGAAGAATACTTGTGTCTTGGCCATTGAGATGGACAACAGCTAGTTCTTCATTTGTTAGTGCTTCGAGATCTTTCGGTGGCTGCAATCCATTCACCACAATCTCCCAAAGACCGGGGTGAAGATCTACAAGATAGGCACTCATCAAGTGCTTCCACTTGGCAAAATTTGTCCCATCAAAATGAGGCAACTTGCCTGCGGGCACATTGACAAAAGACCTTTTGTTATGGTTAGACAAATAAGAATAATTAAAGGATACGACGGCATATTTGTTCTTGTTGTTGTTGCTGCCCTTGTCCTTACTATCCTTCTTTGTGTCCTTGCACTTCACCTCCTTGCTATCTTTTGAAGCATGGTATGACACATCATCATCTCCATCGTCCGAGCTACTAGAGAGCTCACTAGATGATGCATCATACTCATTCTTCTCTTGCTCTTGAGCTCCTACTGCCCTTCTCTTAGCTCTTGCCTCTCTTGTGATTCTTCTAGCTTCTTTTCTCTTCTTCTTGTCTTTGAGCCGCTGCTCTTCCTTCTTTTCTCTAGCTTCTCTTATTGTGATCTTTGCGGCTTTTCTTTCTTTTCTTGCCTTTCTTATTTCGGCATCGGTGGTCTTGGGTTCTTTGATGGTGGCATCACTTGCTGTGGTCATGGACAGCTCGCTGCAGCTGCCAACATCCTCGATGTGCACACCACTTGCGTCCGCAACACAAACGGTCTTCGAACCTTCTCCTTCTTCCATACTTCATGCGATGAAGTGTATACGAAGCAACCAAGCTCCAATACCACTTGTAGGATCTAAGGAAGATAAAGAAGGCCTAGAGGGGGGTGAATAGGCCTGTAAAAATTCAACTCAAAACTCTATTAGAATAGAGGGCGGCACTGCCGGCCTTACAGGGCGGCACTGCCGCTCTACGAAAAATAATCTAACACAGTTGAGATTTAACAGAAATGAACCTGACCCACTAGCTGCTTAATCCTGCAATATAACTTCAAGATCCAGTTTGAAGACTGGATACCACAGAAACTTCACACAAATGTGAATCGAGCAACTAAACCCTAACAACTAGCAATAAGATAAATAGCAAGTATAGTAAAGATGAAGCACGCAAGACACAAGATTTATCCCGTGGTTTAGCTCACCACTAAGATTTGCCTAAGTTCACATTGTTGAGGAAGCCACAAAAGGCTTGAGCTTGCCATAAAGGCTTGCCTTACCCTCGTTCTCAAGTCAAGAGAGTGAACTCTTGAAGTGATAGGTGATTTCTTAGCTTTCGAATAAGGTTACAAACCTCCCAAGGCTGCCACACGAGTTGGCAAGCACAAGGGCGATGCCTAGCCGGCTAGGAGCAAGCTCCAAGAGTAACAAACCCTAGAACCATCGGCCAAACATGAACCAAATGCTCTTAGACTTTGGGAATTAGTGGATCTACTCTCCAACCGAATTTGTTGCCTTTTCCTCAAGTTTTGATGGTTGGAATCAAGGATTTGCTTGAGGGATGGAGGAGCAACAATGGAGGAGAGAGGTGAGCTTTGGTTCTGTTTGGTTTTGAGCTAAATGATTTAGTAGAGAAGATGACCGTTGTGGGCCAGGCCTAAAGGGTATAAATACCCCCCAAGCCCAACGGTCAGTTAAGGGTGGCACTACCGCTCTTAACAGGGCGGCACTGCCGCCCTAGCTAAAATAGGTAATATGATATCAAATTTGGCTGGCTGTTTTGACTAGGTGGGAGGATGTAAATATGTGAATTTGAGCATCTAATTCAACAGTTGACCAACTGTCCTAAAATCCCTCTTAATAGTACGGCTTTCTCTAAACTCAAATTCAAAACATAAAAGAATTTAAACCTCCTTTGAGCTAGGTCTGGCCACCTTTTGTAATTAGGACACCTGCAACCTGTTCATCATCCTCATTCTTTGATTCCCTGCTTATCATCTCGATAAATCTCATTAGTCCTCTAATTTTGGTGGTCATCAATACCAAAACCCACAATAGGGCTTGATTGCACTTACACCGTCGCCGCCAGTCCGCTCACCGCTAGAACAGAGAGCGGTTAGGGGCAAGGTCTTTAACGTTGGTAATGGTTCGATTGATGGCACTGGTAGTCGTAATTTGATCCCCTCTATCGGGTGCTCACCCTTCTTTGGCTAGGTTTTCTACCGGCGACGCGGTGGCACGGCCATGTCCGCCATGGAGCGCCGCTACTCTAGTCGCTCGCACGTGGTCGGGCCTACTCGTAGGTCCTTCGCTTCAACCGTCTTCTCTATGTGGACCGCGGTGAGTCCCTTCTGCTTTTCCACCGCCTCAATCCCTCTATTAGCAGCCTAGGACGCCGGCATGCTCGTGCCACCATGGCGGATGGCCCGACAACACAGATAGGGCACCGGGACTGTTGGTTTAGCTCCCAATCACTGTCTTGGGGCTCGTCTTGGCCCCGCGGCACACGTCGGCCTATTCGGGTAGCTAGTGCTCCACTCTACTGATCGACGTGGGTGCGTTGTGCCGGCTGGAGCCACGCCACCATGCGCAGTGCGTCGAGGGCCAACCTAGTGAGAAGGTAAGGTTCGGGAGGTTGCGCAGTGAAAAACGGGTCTCTTGTACAATAGTGAGCAGAGTCATCATGTAATAACCGCGTAGTACGGGGACTTTTCTACAAAAATCACCGGCGCTCATGCGGGCTCGCATCACGGGTCGCTCGCTGGGTCGGCCTACCGTCGCTGTCTAGGCCGCTGCCTGTGGCCTGCTCGCTGCCCGCGCCAAGGCTGCCGTTCACGCCCGCGTGCTGGGCTGTTGGCCGCGCGCCCGCCTAGGCCACCGTCCTCCACTGGACCGCGCTTCGCGTTGGGCCGAGATCATTGACGCCGACCCGTTTCGATTTCTAGAGCAATTTATAATTTAGCTTATAAAGTAAACTTATAAAATTAATATAAAATTGTGTAGGTATCCAAAAATGGTGAAACCAGTTTTGTTGAATCTCTAAAATCATGTCTACCTGTTAGTATATTTTATTCATATAGTTTGATAATATTCTTCGAAGCTATATAATTAATTTAGGGTACTTAATATTTTAAAATATAAACTTGTAGGAATTTCCATGATAAATTAGTAATATTGTTGAATCTGTAATTTATACAGTGGGCTCCTAGCAATATTAGGTACTCACTATATTTTTTATAGCTCCAAAATAATTAGTTTGTTAAATAGATAATGATGCCCTATTCTGAATAAAGATTTAATTGATAGAACGGAATAAAGAAACAACTTGGGTTTGTATAACTAAAACATTTGTTAGGAAATAATGTCTTATTCGATAATATGGATACATAGACCAGCGTTAGAGCTATCTCGTTAGCTTGTGAGGCGTGATCAGATTTCTAAGCGTTTCGGCTGTCGTTGATTATTTACATCTATGCATTTGCATCAATGCATATCATATAGGTACGATGATGGATCAACGAATCAATTGAAGGATGATTGGGAATCCGAAGATGGTATAATGATATTCTCTCTTGGAGCTGATGCAATGGGCTTTCTATCTAGTTGATGGTGGATGATCTAAAGATGCAGATACTAACTTTTTAATATATATCTTACCTAGGCAAGCCTCGGTGCATAACCCGTACTTTCTACGGTTTAAATTATATTTGTGCATTAAGTTTAAGGAGTTGAATGAAACCTACTTGCATATATATCTTTATCCTATGAGTCTTACTAGTATTACATGATCGTGTAGAATGCTATGCTATAGGACTCCGGTAGAAGTCGAGTGATTGTCTGTCACTCGCGAGAGATAGGAAATATATTACTAGATTATTATCACTTGAAAAATATAAATGGTGGAAAGAAAATTGGTGATCAGGCGAGGATATGGTTTGGGTATTGGTGGGTGTAAGAAGTTGTGTCGACATGGACGCGGGGCATAGCTTAGTTACACTGCTTTCCCTGTCTGTGTCGGTTAAGGACCGACCATTGCATAAGACTCGAGGCAAGTCACAGACTTATTATCCTGAGCACATACTTGGGTATGGGCACTTGAAAGACTTGTTGCTCTCTTGTCGTGGGTTCTGTCTTTTTTTGGACCGACTGTTAGGGCTTCTTTTTGGTGGAGGAGGTCCTTGCACCGCACTAAGTTTGAGACTCAGGGGCGGGGGATTGGAGTCCCAGTTTGGATGGGGACCTAGGAACCTAGGACAGGAGGGTGATGGGTTGGTCCTGCTTGTGCCTTGGGTACAAGTGGGGTGTGTTTTCGGGGTACCCAGCTGGGGGCATTGATTCGTGAATCACCGGTGTTCTGGTATGACTTGTCTATGGTTTAGCATCGTAGTAAGAACTAAAAGATGAAAGATGGAAGATGGAAAAAGGAAATCTGATTACTTACCACCTGCTTGAAAGTAGCACAGGTGCTTATATAGAATGGTTAGTTAATGAACCAATACGGCTATTAATAAAAATCGAATATAAGGACGTACGCTTAGTAATGCTTCCTGCTAATACAATAAACCCACAAGCCAGATAGCCTTGCGTATCCTTGGAGTCTTTTCTTTCCTCCTATTAGGTAAGTCTTGCTGAGTATAATTGAGTACTCAGGGTTTTATTCCCCCCGTTGCAGGTGACAGGTGGATGCTAGAGCTTACCCTTGTGTGTGGATACCTCCTGTTGGGCTCAGCGAGGATTCCTTTACGCTGCGATCGTAGTTGTTACTTATAACTCTCACCAAATGTTTTTATAAATAAAAGTTGTATAATCTGTTGTCATAGTTTATATAACAATGCTCCATCATATCATGAATAAATATTTATTTCCGCTATAATTCTGATCACATGTTTATATTCCGCTGTGAAATTTAATTGTTTATAACTCTGATAATATGATTACATTCTGCTGTTATAATAATAAAGATTATACTCTGATGTTGTATTAAAAGTGATGTAAGAAATGGTTAAGAATGATGTAGGCTTTATTCTCTCATTTGTGATCCTGATGGCAAAAATGTAGATTTTTGAGTTCTCCCCGGGAGTGTGCCCAACGGAACCGAGTAATTTAGTGTTCTTCCCTGAGTGCTTAGTGTATAATGGAAGATGAGCACTCCTGGGAGATATTAGATTATGCGGTTCTGCCACAAGGAATGAACTAATCAATCACAAGAATGAATACCAATGAAGACCAATCACCTCAGAATCAAATGATGACACAATGATTTTTACCAAGGTTCACTTGCTTGCCAGCAAGCTAGTCCTCGTTGTGGTGATTCACTCACTTAGAGGTTCACGCGTTAATTGGCATCACACGCCAAACACTCAATAGGGTGCCGTACAACCAACACAAGATGAGGATCACAAAGCCACGAGCAATTTACTAGAGTACCTTTTGGCTCTCCGCCGGAGAAAGGTCAAGAACCCCTCACAATCACCATGATCGGAGCCAGAGACAATCACCAACCTCCGCTCGACGATCCTCGCTGCTCCAAGCCATCTAGGTGGAGTCAACCACTAAGAGTAACAAGCAAATCCCACAGCGAAACACGAACACCAAGTGCCTCTAGATGTAAACACTCAAGCAATGCAATTGGATTCACTCCTAATCTCAAAAAGATGATGAATCAATAATGGAGATGAGTGGGAGGGCTTGGTCTAAGCTCACAAGGTTGTTATGTCAATGCAAATGGCCAAGAGGGTGAGCTTGAGTCGGCCATGGGGCTTAAATAGAAGCCCCCCTGAAATATAGTCATTGGCTACTCAGTCCACTAAAAATCGAGGCACCGGACGCGCCGGTCAGATCGATCGGACGTAGGATCCCAGTGTCCGGTCACGCGATGCACGCCACGTGGCCCTGCTTCAAATGCTGATCACCCGATCTCAATGGGCATCAGTGCACTTAAGTTGTGACCGGACACTCTATAGTGTAGGACCAGACACAGGACCCCAGCGTCTAGTCTGTGGCAGAACCGCCTGAAATAACGCACTTACAGAGGCGCTCATCTTCCACCAGGCACTAAGCACCCCGTAAGCAAGCTACAACAGAAGGTTTCCGTCGGGCACACCCCCAGGGAGAGCCCAAAAGATCCACATTTTTCCATAAGGATCCAATAATGAGAACGAGTTATAATACTTAGTACATTTCACACATCTAGAGTTCTTAGAAATTCATTATTACATTGTCAAATTAAGAGTGCGGAAGATTAAACAGCGGAATGATAATAAACATCTATCGATAAAGAATAAGGATCCGTCTGTGCCCACCAGAAGAATCCTTCACATAATGGTACTCCTCAAGCGTTACCTGCAACAGGGATAAATAAATCATGAGTACACAATATACTCGCAAGACTTATCCGACTAGTGGAAATAATTTCCTAACTCCAAGGAATATAATAAGCTTTATGGTTTGCTGGTTTTCTTTTTGCAGAAAGCAATACTAATAGTGAGTTCTTATTTATGTTATTATTAGCAGCCATGACTAATTTATTATCTAGCCCTTCTATGTAAGCACCTGTTCTACTTTCAAGCAAGAGTTGAGCAATCATTTCCATTTCATCACCTTTTATCTTTCAGTTCTTACTACGGTGCTAGAGTTTAGACAAGTCATACCAGATTTCCCAGCGATTCACGAAACAATGCCCCCAGCTGGGTACCCTGAAAACACATGCCCCGCTTATACCCTAGGCACAAGCAGGACCAACCCATCACCCTCCTGTCCCGAGGTCCAGGTCCCCGTCTAAACTTGAACTCCAAGCCCCCGCTCCTGAGTCTCGGACTCAGTACGGTGCAAGGACCTCCACCATCCCTGCCTCTAATTAGTCAGTCCAGAAAGAGCCGGAACCCACGACAAAAGAGCAACAAGTCTTCCCAGCGTCCATACCCAAGTATGTGCTCGGGATAATAAGTATGTGACTTGCCTAGCGGCCAATGCAACGGTCGGTCCTTAACCGACATAGACAGAGAAAAGTATAACCAAGCTATGCCCTATTGGCCGCAGGACATAACCTCTTACACCCACCAATATCCAAACCATATCCCTGCCCGGTCACCATTTTTCCTTTCCACTATTTTATCATGAGTGATCATAATTATCACCTATTGTGAGTAACGGCAGGTTACTCACGCTATCAAAATCCTAAGCATAGCAGCTACTCGACCTGTATGAATAGGACTCATAGGTAGATATATTTATGCATGTAGTTTTCATAAAATGCCTGCAACGTAAATGCACATCATATATATTCAGTGATCATTTAAAATAAGGGTTATACACTGGGCTTGCCTTGGGCAGGCGATGGGTCAATAAAGTCAGCACCAAAAGGCTCTGGGGCTCCCTCCTGCACGAGGATCTCCTCCTCGTACTCCTCAATGACCTCCTCGTAGTCCTATTTGTCCACAGACACGAACTCTACCAACTCGTGATCTACATGCATAAAATGATGATGCAATATTTAGTAATACGGCAACAACAATTCTTAAATAAAAATACATCTATCAAGCTACTCAGGGAGTTCTACTGACTAAGATTCTAAGTTACCTACTGTTACCAATAACAAGTATGAAGCGTGACATATATTATCTTGTCGACTAAAGGTATTCTTACACTTAATACTGATTTACTCTATATATGATTAAACAGGGAGTACTAGCTATACTATTTATCAACCTACTCTAGGGCTACAAAAATTACAGTGAGTACATAATAATCTAATGAACCTACTATGGCCCCATTCGGCTTACCCCATATTCGGCTTGTTCGGCTTCTTTTTTCAGCCAGAACAATGTTTTTCTCTCACAATAATTCAGTCAGAACAATATTTTTCAACCAGTTTCAGCCAAAATTCTGCCAGCCAAACGGGACCTATAAAAATTTTATGGCTAAAGCTATCATCGATTTGCCATAAAAATTCCTACAAATATTAAGCCAACTAATACTAAGCTTTCTAAATTGAATTTATGAATCTATTGTCATCTTAGATAACTGTAAACTAATTACATCAACAGATAGATAGCATTTTTGTGAACCTAACAAATTTTGTTTCACTATTTTTGGACATCTATAGAATTTACTATTATTTTTCAAAGTTCAGCTCAAAACTAAATTGAATAAACATTCCTAATTTCGTTGGAATTTGAAAAAACAAATCCTCAGCGTGGCCCGTGAGCGACCGGCTTAGCCCACCCCAGTGCTCCGCGCACGCATGTGCAGCACACCGGTGCGGCCCACATGCAACAGCGGCCCAACGCGGGGAGACCCACGCGCGCACCGGTAATTATGCAAAATAGACCTCGGCTTCCAACTAAATGAACCCGCGGTCCTTACTAGTATTTCACTCTCTCACTAACGCTTGCACTTAACCCCCGGTTCTCTACGAATTCTCGTTTTGAGGTCCCTGACCGAAACTTAATAGAGGTCGCGACATCTCCGGCCAAACGTCGGCAAGCACGGACCTCCTCGGCCTCAATCATCACCTCCCTAGCACTCTACGAACGAAGCGCAATCGATCGAGGTAATAAACACCAAGATTGGTGCCGCACATAGGCGTGGCCACGCACCACGGCGGGGTTTGGCCATGGTGACGCCGACGCCGGCAAATTAACCTAGCCCAACGCCTCTACCACTACTCTAGGAGCGAAGGTGCCTCACCAGATACATGAAGGACGTCCTGGACGAAGTCACAGGACTCAGCAGGGTGGTTGGCCATGAGCGCGAGGTCGTTCTGGTTCATGGCAAGCACGACAACGGCGTCCCCGGTGACCTGCTCCTCTACCAGCGAAACTGTTACACGGGCGAGGCAACCAAGTCAACACGACACAAAGGCATCACTCAATTTAAATAATGGAGCATGAAGCGTCGCGCTAGCCGAGCACCCGCCTCGATGGCTATGATGGACCGCCGTGAGGAGAATGCCCCGCATTACCTCACTGTAGGATGGAAGCTCACCGGGACGACTCTAATCGCTGGCTAACTAACAGGGGCTAGTTGGGTGCACGGGTAATTGGAAGGAGGTGGACTACGCAAGGCTAATTGGACGGACGACTCAACACGGTCTTATGGTGGCCAGCGAGGGAAAACTCAAATTGACGCCCCGACATCGTATAGCTGCAATAGTGGCAAGCTTGGCGCAAAGCTAGACTCCCACTCGACCTCTAGACGTGCGTAATTACAAGGATGGGGCCAGCTCTGTGGGTTTTGCCTTGGCGCAGCTCGGCCGGCGCAACGCCATTAAAGGCGATGTGACGGAGGGCTTGGCGTGGCGCAATTACTAATTGGGGGAAGGACGACAATGCAACGGTGAAGGCTCCACGTGCGCGTACGAGTCCAGCACGACGACGTGCGACCGCAGCACCACGACCCGCAAGACGACGGCGGCACAGCACTGCGCGCCGCAGTGGCTGGCGCCGGTCCGGGGAAGCAACAGCGTGGCGTGGCATCGAGCGCGAACGTGATGGCAAAGTCAGACGAGCAGGCCTACGCGCGTGCAGTCACCAAGGGTCAACGGTAGCAGTGACCGGGCGAGCGGCGGTCGGAGCGCAGCACGACCGGGGGTGCAGCTCGACGCGACGGCGAGCAGCGTGGCTCACGCGGACATGACGACAGGCAGAGCAGCCAGTCTCGCTGGACCCAGCGTGCGCGCGAGTCATGTGCCAAAGCGCGGTAGCAGGAGGCCGTGGCCAGCAGCGCGGAGCCACGCACGCGGGCGTGCGTGCGCATGCACGTTGGGCGGCTGGCGCGGCAACGCCGAGAGCCAGGTAGGGTGACCTCGCCCAGGCGTTGGCACCGTTCAAAAACATGACTTACACGCTTTTTAAAGCTGCTTAAAAATCCAACCCGATGATCCAGTACCTACACCACCTATTTTACGCTCGAGATAATATGTCAAACTACTAAAACCAAACATGAAATTACACTACTCCTTAATCCAATTCGCCTACAAAAATTCCCAAACCTAGCTTCGTCAAGGCGCTGCCCGACTTAGGAATTTTGGCTAAGTCTTAAACGGTTTCGCGTCGAATGCGATTTCTAAGCTATTAAGTAAGCTATCTAGCGAACCCCGTTCTCGACCGCAAGTATTTCACCACCACCTACGAAGTTTACACTACAAACTTTATTAAAGTGTCGAATATACGCTCTATAGCATTCTCATTCGATAAAAATTCATTTAGAACCCTAAGTGACATAACGCGATATGAACTATAACATTCGTTTCGCATTTCTGATGAACGTTTCGAGTCACAGGAATTTATTTACACATTATATTTCATACATTTACACATAAGTATGATGCTCATGCAGTGTTTTAGCAAAAGATTATACAGTATGACACCGAGGGTGTTACACGGTCACTTCCAGTAAGGTTCTAGTCGTGACCGGACGCGTCAGTTCGATCACGACCAAATGCGGGAGGGGCAGCATCCGGTCGAGTCCAGAGAGCTCCCAGAGCTGCTCAACTACGACCGGACGTGTCTGGTCGATCACGATCGGACGCAGCAACAGCGTCTGGTCCTTCTCCTCTTCTCTGCGCCACCACGTCAGCGGGACTGGACGCACCCACTCTGTGTCTGGTCGAAGACCAACGCCAACGTCTTCACTACTTTCACTGACCGGACGCGCCGGTCCAGTTGAGGCCAGCGTCTGGTTCACTCTGTGAAAACCTGTCTTTTCTGTACAGGGCGCTGGTGGCACCGTCGGACTGTCCGCACTCTATGGGCGGACACTCCGCCGGTGAAGTTTCGAACCTTTGCTCCCAAGTGCAAAACACAATGTGTATCACCTTTGTGCATGTGTGCTAGCATATCTTCATAAATATTTTCAAGGGTGTTAGCACTCCACTAGATCCTAAATGCATATACAATGAGTTAGAACATCTAGTGGCACTTTGATAACCGTATTTCGATACGAGTTTCACTCCTCTTAATAGTACGGCTATCGAACCTAAATGTGATCACACTCGCTAAGTGTCTTGATCACCGAAACGAAATGACTCCTACCACTTATACCTTTGCATTGAGCCTTTTATTTTTCTCTTTCTTCTTTTCAAGTCTAAACACTTGATCATCACCATGGCATCACCATCATCATATCATGATCTTTATTTGCTTCACCACTTGGAATGTGCTACCTATCTCATGATCACTTTGATAAACTAGATTAGCACTTAGGGTTTAATCAATTCACCAAAACCAAACTAGAGCTCTCGGCCAGACAGAACTCCTGCCGGCCGTTTCAAAAAAAAAGTGTACTCTGACTAAACCTCATCCATATCTGGTCCCGTTCGCGTGCCCTTAAACCCGACTTGATCCGTTTTTTTTTCATCCAGAACAGTGTTTTCTTCTCACAAATTCCTCCAGAATTCCTCCAAACCATCTAAATTCCTCCAGAACCATACCATTCGAACGGGACCATCAGAATCCTGAATCTGAAGAGCAGTCAACAATTCTTCTAGCACATGTAAGGGAATCTGATCAGGGCATGATTTGGCCCCCACTTGGCACCACATATGAAGCGCAACCCATTGCGCCTTCGGTACTGCTTTAACGTTGCCAATTTCTCATCCATTTCTGGCCGCTGATGCTTGTTTTTTCCTTTCTCAGCATCAACGGTTGTACTTTTGTCAGCCAACCCCCGATCAAGTCCCCTGGTGAAAACCCGCCCAAGGGTCTTGTTATTGCCAACATTGAGTTCCTCCTCCTGCAGAAGCGCCAGCGCACTCGTCGTGTCCACATCTTGTGGTCGATGCAGAGTGATCGCGGCTCGGATCTCTTCTTTGAGGCCCGCCACAAATCGGGTGATGAAATAAACATCATCATACGCCGGGTTGTACAAGAGAATCCCATGTGCAAGTTGCTCAAATCGATGCTGGTACTCTGCAACGGATCCTGTCTGCTTCAAGTTCTCAAGCTGACGAAGTTGGGTCTTGTACTGATCCTTGTCATATTTTGCAAATACCAAGTCACACAGCTTCTGCCAATCCGTGATCCGGCCGCGCCTCTCAATCGTCTGCAGCCAGGTAGCTGCGGAAGTAGAGCGCCGCAAACCTTGTCATCATCGTCGGATGCGTGCCATACACCTCGAAATACAAAACACAACAATCACGCCATAATCTGGGATTCTCCCCATCAAATTTGGGAAATTCCATCTTGGGGCCATGAGACGAGCGATGCATAGCAGATCCCTCGCCCTCATATGGAACGAACCCAGGGGTAGAATTGGCAGGAATCGGAGTGGGATTGGCAGGAATCATACCCGTGACCGGGTGCGGCGGGGGGTATCCGAGGATCCCCTCACCAGCAACCCGGTAAACGTTGCGCAGGCCGTGCCCATGGGGCGATTGCGAGCTCGACGCCGAGAGCGCGGGGATGGTGTTCAAGTCGAACCTACCAGGCACCGCGTCGTAGCGTGGCGGAGCACTCAGCTGGGGCGGCACCGTGCCGTAGCAGGGTGGCGCGCCCGATGGGAACTGCACCGTGTCGTAGCGGAACGGCGCGCCCTGTGGAAGCTGCACCGTGTCGTAGGCTCGTAGCGGAACGGCGCGCCCTGTGGAAGCTGCACCGTGTCGTAGAGAGGCGGTGCGCTCGGGTGAGGCAGCTGGGGTACCGGCTGGGGCGTCGGCGGTGGCGGAGGCGGGGGTGGAGGTGGTGGCGGCGGCCGAGTCTCCAGCTACTAGATCCGGTTCACCGCCTCCATAGACTTCTGTATCATCGAGCCCATCGACGCCCCGCGCCCGTCCGCCATGCTTCGAGATCGTTGAGCTTGTCCAGCATCGTCGTCATGGAATCCTGGAACCCGGCGAACTGCTTCGCCATGTCCTGGAGTCCCGCGAACTGCTTCGTCATGGCCTCCATGGATGCCTTGAGGTCTTCAGTCGATGCCGTCATCTCCGCTTGAAACTTGGTGATCTTCTTCTTCGGAAAAAATTTTCCCCCGAATCAACGGCTCTCAATACCAAATGTAACGATCCCGGTGAGAAGAGATGGAATTCGGGGAAGAAGCAAGCACGAGGTGGGAATTGGAGGAACGCGGCTCACACAAGATATACTATCATAATATATCAACTCAAATCTCTGATGCCACAACATATGCCTCTCAGACAAGATGTAACAAGAAGGCTATGAACACAAATCCCAGCAATAACTGCTGCTTGGCTTTTCGCGTTACCCATCTTTATACGAAAAAACAAATCCGACAAACTAGAAAAGGGTAACCTTGTGGAGTACTCCTAGGAAGTCTATCTAAATCGTCCAGAGCACAAACAAAAGCAATCGAAGAAAGTCGGCACTCACCCGCGCGCGTCCCCTGTTCCGCCAGTGGACACGAAACGGAAAACCGAAGCGCGGAACAGCACACGGCAAGGCAAGGGAGAATAAACTTACCCCCGCCGCGCCGATCGAAAGGAAGCGAGATCACGAAGTAAGGTTGGAGAGAGGGTGCCGCGACGACGCACCTTAGAACGGAATCAGATCAGTTGTGCTTGTGCAGCAATGAAGAAGCAACGACGGAGCACCTCGGTTTGGAGAAGAGGAAAGAACGAAAGGAAACCGCAAGGCGAAGGAAGCAGGTCAGTGGTTTTGGCGAAACAGAGTTCAAGTTCAGATTTCAACTCAGAAATCGTCAGAACTCAGATCAGCACGTATCACACTCTTCATGTCCTATGTATCACGGTCATTGTCAAGGTCACGCAGAAACACGTTCGTGTGAGATCAGCACAACACACCGAAATTTGACGGCCAAAATATACCCCAAAACAAAGACCATAGATTCATTAACACCCAGGAGTACTACTACCACTGCTAATCTTGCACTGCATGACCTTAATACCGCTAGTACTACTAGCAGAAAGACAGCAAAAAAAGGACAGGGACAGGCGCCCAGGCCACTCGTCGTCTCCTCCACTTGGGACTTTTTACAAGCACGTGATGCAGCAGAGCACGTTTCAGCAGTCGGCTGCAGCCCTCTTCCTGCCCCCTGCTCTCAGCTGCAAAACAAGAGAGAGATAACGACATGCGTGTCAATTCATTCATCCGTTTCGCAGGTGGAAAAATGTGCGCTTGCCGAGCGAAAGCTTCGCTCGCCGGAACGGGCGGTCAGGGCAGGTGAGGACTCACCGACGAGGCCGGCACGTCGGAGCTCTTGAGCACGCGCAGCCTCTTGGCGGTGGCCACGAACATCCTGCGGCGGACATGGACGGCACTCGGGCACGTGAGATGCGAATTCGAATGAAACTGACCATGGTGACGCGGACGTGTTGTGTTGTGTTGTGCAAGTGGGACTGTGGGAGCGGGGGGATCTTGGTGCCGTTTCCACTTACTCCCAGGGGACGTCGCCGACAAGGACCCTGTCCCCCTCGTCGTCCTCGTACACCAGCGTGTAGTCGCCGCCGATCACGGGCTCCTGCACCTCCTCCTCCGCCTCGCCACCCGCCGTCGCGGCCGGGTCCCTTTGAGCTGCGAGATCGAGAAAAAGAAATGATAAGACGACGGACATGCATGCACATGGTCACATACGCAGTACGGCGCCGCCGTTCTTAGAGGGAGGAGATGCGGCGGGTGGGTGGGCATACGTACCGGCGAGCAGGCCGCGGAAGAGCTTGCCAACGGCGGCGGAGAGGTCGGCGTAGCCGCCGTACGCCGTGAGGTCCACCTTGCGCCCGATCGGCACGCCGTCCATGTTGATCTTTACGAACAGGCCGCCCTTGTGCGCGCCGTCCAAAGCGCCGCCGTCGTGAACCTTGTGGTGACGGTGGTGACCCGACGACGACTGCGGCGACGGCCTGGAGGAGGACGAGGCCAGGTTCCTCCGGAACGACCGCACCGGCGGCCACCCCACCACCGGCGCCGCGGCTGCTGCCCTGACCCTGCCGGAGGGTTGAACGGCCATCAAAATTTGATCTTTTTTTCTTTCAGAAAGAAAGTGAATAGAGAAACAACACACGGTACCAACCTTGCCTTTGAGCCATTGCTCCCTTTGGCAGCCTGGAGAGCAAAAGCAGAGACCTCACCGGACTCCTCGCCGGCGACGTCCAAACCTGAGAGCCACCACCAAAGATCAAAATTTTTGAGCTACGTAGCCATTTGCAACAGAAAACAAGAAGTGTACTGGTTCCTGGCAGACTACTAAACCTGATGGCTTGGCGAAGTAGGCCGGGAGGCCGAGGCTGAGCTCGAGGCCGCTGTCCCCGGCGTCTCCGGCTCCGAGCGGGCCGCGCCACGCCATGATCGCCGCCGCGTCCCTCAAGCTCACCCCCACCAATCCAAGGAACGGAAGGAAGCTCACGGTCACGGGTCAGGAGAAGGTCGCACAAACTCAGAACTTCACAAGCAGAAGCAGGCAGAGTAGCGAGCAGTGGCCCAGCAGGGAGAGGAACGGAGGATATATAAAATATAAAAATGAGGATGGCGACCGGGGAGGAAAGGCTGCCCCCCTGCCTGGCAGGCCAGCGAGAGGAGAGGAGAGGAGAGGAGAGCGGTGAACAGAAGAAGAGTCAGGAGAGGACAGAAGCAAGCACAGCACAGGTGCTGCGCCCAGCTCGCGGTGCCCGAGGTGACCAAAAGGCGGCAAGGTTTTGCGAGCTAAGGGCTCGAGTGCTTTGAGAGCTGCGACCGGACGGCCGAGCCCTGCGCATTCAAAGCTGCAGGTGAGCAAGGTCCAGTCGCACGGAAAGACAACGGAGAGCTACAGTATCTAGCTAGCTCCTCTCTGTTCCGTTCTGACCTCGCCCGCACTTTCTCTCTCTACTCCAGCTCGCAGCAGTCGCAGCTCGGTCCCTGCCTGCCTGCGCTCTACTCCTACTAGCTGTATAAGAAGCTAGGCTGTAGAAGTGCAGTACAGTGCAGTGCAGGGCGAGATTCCAAGGCAGGAGTAGGCGAGCAGCGCGCCGGGAAGGGAAACGGGAGCAGGGCGGCAGCCGGCAGCAGAACTGCAGAACGGAAGGAGGAAGCCGGCAAGAGCTATGATGGTGGCCGCCCCGGCCGCCAAGCAACGGCTGCCTACCGATTGAGATCGATCCGCGTCGCCCGTCGGCCGCCTCTCTCTGTCTGCCTCTGCGCGTCTGCGGTGCTCGTCTTGGCCTTATAAATGGCGGAAAAAGCGAAACGAATCTGCAGCGTGTTCGCTTTTCACACACCAAACTGGTCAGTAATAAATAGCTCATTTACGACAAAATGAACTGGATCTCTAATACAATATCTATACTCTTCGACATATACGAAAGATTCATTTTAGGTATCAGAAGAGACATAGCATTCTCTCTCCTAGAGACTCATTTTCATAAAAGGCTATCTTTTAGATTTTATTATTTGAGAGGACCAAAAATAGATATTGACTATTTGCATGTAACGCTACCCAAAGGACGAATGAGTCTTATATTTTGGATCGCGGTTGTTGAAGACAGTTTTATTCAGAATAAACAAGGCACTCTACATTCATCGATTTTTTTCCCAATATTTACTGAAAGAATTGAATTTATTCAGTGAAAATAAAAGAACTTGTTTTTTTTTAAAGAAGAAGATAGAGAAATTGGTGCTGCTGCCTGCTGGTGCAAGTAGTAGCAGTAACACAAGACTTGTCTGGCATTGGTCCTGTTTGACGCGAACCATCGCAGATACGATACGAGTGGCTAAAATGCGGCAGCTCAGTGGCCACTGGTTGGGTCTGGGTCCCTGCGTTTGCTGTGTAGAATCTGTAGATGTAGATGCATCATACATGTGTGAATGTGACAAAAACGGCGGTGTTGGATAAAGAAGGCAAGGCCATCCGTCGGATAAGACGATAAGCTCTGAATTTTGGGCATGGCTGCATTTGGTCTTTTGGTTATTTTTTTGTCCTGTAAAAAAGTTGCAAATCAAGGCGTCAAACTGAATTGCGGAATTTGGGGAAGAAACAGGGCAAGTTTGGTGTGATGTCATGCTATCTAGTGAGTAGCATGTTCTATACATAGAGCCTTTTTGGGCTTCTACGATTGGCTATAGTTTGACACAAAAGTTTAGCCCCCCTGTTTATTTAACATCTTGAGCTTGTCTTAAGTCTGCACGTTGCAAGTTTCCCTTTGCCTTCTAGCATCAATTCAATCTCTGCCAAATCTGTGGCGAACAAAAAATGCCACGACGTGTTTTTGCTCGCCTAGCTATGGTTAGGCAAATTGAGACAACAATCCAAACATACCCATATCCTGCCTGAATTCAGGTTTCTATCGATCATTTAGACTAAATAAGCTAAAAATAGTTCTATTATCTAAACATGCAGAGTAATGAGTGTACTAAACTTTAGTCCAACTCCAAGCTAACAAATAGTTTATTAGTTGAGCAGACCCCCCCCCCCCCCCCCCCCCCCTAATGGGATTAATATGTGGCCATAGAACTTTTAGTTGGTGATCAAACACCGTCCGAACTAAACTTTAGTTGGCAAGATTTTTAGTGGATATGTTTTTAGTTTGCAATAGGAACCGGTTCTAGACAATTCAAAACTTCAAATAGATCCCTAGAACACTAGAACTCTCTTATACTGCTGGCAAACGAAAGTTAAGCATAGACAAAAAAAAATTAGCATGGGTCGCTTTAATTTGCATATAGAGATATTTGCCCAAAAGATGAGTTGTCTACTTTGTTGAGCAAAGAAGTACCGTTCATTATACAACAAACCACATGTTAGGTGTGATGTTTGGATCCGGTGACTAAAATTTAGGAGGTGTGTTGGGAGGATATTACAGGAGGTGTTTGGATACTAATAAAAATAATAAATTACATAATCCGTCGGTACTCCAAGGGATGAATTTTTAAGCCTAATTAATTCATCATTAGCACATATTTACTGTAGCATCACATTGTCAAATTATAAACTAATTAGACTTAAAAGATTCGTCCCGCAAATTAGTCGTAAACTATATAATTAGTTTTGTAATTAGTCTATATTTAATACTTTATATATATATTCAAATATCTGATAAAACAACGACTAATTCAGGAACCAAACACCAGCTTACTCCTATCTTCGTTGCTCTGGAGGTGACAGCTGAGAAAGTGGATTGGTGGTGCACTGAAGCAGGGCTCCGTGTCTACGGAGCGTAGGCGTAGACAGTGAAGCTGCTGGCCGGGTCCCACCCCGGCACGGGAAGCAGCCAACGGGGAGACGAAACGTGCTGCTATCTTTCCTGTCCTTGTCACTGCGGGGCCCACATGGCTGGAGGCGACGCGTCGATGGACGTGGCGGGGGCGTGGGCGGGCTAGGGGTGTTGGGTTAGGCACCGTTTGGTTGCCAAAATTTTGGGCAAAGTATTACTGTAGTATTTTCGTTGTTATTTGGCAAATAGTATTCAATCATAGTCTAATTAGGCTTAAAAGATTTGTCTCGTAGATTTCGTCTAAACTGTGTAATTAGTTTTATTTTTTATTTATATTTAATACTTCATGCATGCGTCTAAAGATTCGATGTGACGGGGAATCTTGAAAATTTTTGCAAAATATGGTAGAACTAAACTGGCCCTTATTCTGTCGCTTCTAAAATGTCACATCAAATATTTATATATTAATAAAAAATATTAAATATAGATTAATTATAAAACTAATTACATAGACGAAGACTAATTTACGAGAAGAATTTTTTAAGTCTAATTAATCTGTCATTAATATATGTTTACTGTAATACAACGTTGTTAAATCATAGTCTAATTAGACTTTAAAGATTCGTCTCGTAAATTAATCATGAATTATATAATTAGTTTTATAATTAATCTATATTTTATATTTTATATATGTGTCCAAATATTTAATGCGATAAAAAATTTTAAAAAATCCCATAAAAACCAAACAGGCCCTAGGCCTACTGGCTCAGGCCTCGTCGTCGCGACTTGACCCCGGCCAACCCAAGTTGCTCCTCAAAAGTTCAGTTCATTTTTCATTAAATATTTATATATATACATAAACTATTAAATATAGATTAAAAATAATTAATTATATAAATTATAACTAATTTATAAGATGAATTTTTTTAAGTATAATAAGTCTATGATTTGATAATGTAATGCTACAGTAATATATGTTAATGATAGTTTAATTAGATTTAATAAATTCATCTGACAGATTATGAAAAACTTATGTACTTTATTTTATTATTACTGTCTAGACACGCCGTGTGATATCCATAAACCACCGTCATTTCCCCCCTACTGCAGCCTACAGCCTTAGTACGTACACAATACACCACCCTCGCCATGGGCCATGGCACCATCGACGCCAAAAAGACACCATAGCGGCGTAGGCTGGTTCGGCTGGTGTTAAAGTTAACTGATAAGCTAGCTAAAGCTGTTTTATTGTGACAGAAAAATACTGTAGATTTTAGTTGATAAGTCGGTCGATAAGTTTAATCAAACAAGCCCCCGGAGCATCCCTCCGTGACCGTGAAACAACAGAAAAGAAAAAAATAAAGAAAGAAACTCTGGTTCTTTCTACCATTCCGTTTCTATGCTGTTGCATTGGTTCTTTCTACCAATTCCAAAGACAAAAGTTTATTGGCCTCGTTTGGCTTGCTGAAATTTGACTGAAATTGACTGAAAAACACTGTTCTGACTGAAATATTGCGAGAAAAAAAAATATTCCAATTAAAAAAAGAAGCCGAACAAATCAGGCCATCGTTTGTAATACTTCTACACAGTACAAGTAGACAAAAGGGACTTGGCAAATTTTGCTACAACTGTGGCTTTGCTACATTCTTCTTTCGTACTAGTAATTTGATAGCCGCTGTTTTTTATTAAGAAGATGTTAATTCTTACTTTATATGAGAGCCAGAGAGAGGTGGACGGTGTGTATGAAAAAAAAATCAATGTGGTTAATATTTGGGGTCTTGGAATGGGATTTGCACGTATGTACTTTTATGAAAACCGCAGCTAGGGTTAGTGCGCCTAAATGATTGTCGTTTTCATGCGGACACTTAAATTCATATGTGACATCATTTGGAGCCAAACGTTTTCTCGTAGAAACGTTGGAAAAGAAGCGAAAAGCCATTGTGGAAAAGACAGCACTCGAAAAGCCAAAAGATAGAACATGGCAGGACAGGAGTGTTTGCCACATCCCGTTGAGAAGGGATTTTCTAACTATTTGCCACTATTAGGGTGCCGCCTCTTCGATGTTAGCATTACGATGTCAACTATAAAAATATCACAAGAAACAGTAATTTAGTTATAATTTTATCACTTCCGCTGACGTGGCACGCCACTCCAGTGTGGCAGCGTGGACTTTGACGCCTTCGGCCGTCTTCTCAGCTAAACGACGCTAGCAGCTTCCCGTCAACTCCCATTCTCTGTTGGTCACTGCTAGTGGGTCCCGGCTGTCAGTTCCTTCTTCCTCCCTTCATTCCCAACCAGAGCAGAGCAGTGGCACTGGTGCTGCTCGCGGCTGCAGGCATGGGGTAGATGCCCATGGCGTGGAGCTTGAAGTCCCAGCCACCGCAGGCACGCGTCCAGGCGCAACCCCTCCCAGGCGGAGCTAACAGTAGCCTCTGCGGCCTCTGCTGCCCACGCGGCTGCCGATGCGGCGGAGCTCGCCAGGTGTGCCCATGCCGCTGTGCTGCCCCGCTGCACGCGACCTTGCCTGTCTTATGAGGACGCCGAGCTCTCCCTTCCTCGCGCCCTGCTCCACTCGGCTCTCTCCCTCGCTTCTCGCTCTCTCTTCCGAAAGCGCCGCCGCCCGCCATGGCTGGCCGACGAGCTTGTCAACGCCACAGCCGCCCCCGCTGCCACGCCCCATCCCGAGCCGAGCCGAGCACACCACAGCGTCTGCCGTGTCTCCCTCCTTCCCTTGCGCACGCTGGCTGTGCCTCTCAAAGCCGGAGCACCGGAATCCACCGCCATCGTCGCTTTGCTCGCGAACGACGGCCGCCGCGAGGTAAAAGTCGGTGAGCTCCCTCCTCCGCATTCCCCTATCCCAACCCAGCCCGCAGTTACCTCAGCCGTGCTCCAACTCTATGGGTGACAGTCGAGCCTCGAGCCGCTTTCCGCCGAGCCGCGGCCGGCCTAGGGGCCGCGCAGGCCCATTGCATCCTCCAGGGCCGCCCTCGCCGCTAGCGTGGTCTTCCCAGCCGGTGGCCTGCTCTGGAAGGAACTGACAGCCGGGCCCACTAGCAGTGACCAACAGAGAATGGGAGTTGACGGCAAGCTGCTAGCGTCATTGGGCTGAGGAGACGGAGGCATCAAAGACCACGCTGGCACGCTGAAGTGGCGTGGCATGTCATTGAAAGTGGTAAAATTATAACTAAATTACTGTTTTTTAGGATATTTTTGTAGTTGGCATCTCAAACCTGACAATCGGATAGGTGGCCACCGTAAGAGTGGCAAATAATTAGAAATCCATGTTGAGAAGAAGCAATAAGCACGAATTGATGCCACTTGAAAGTTTGATTTTTTAAATGGTATTCGTCTGGTTCTGTAGCACTACTTTAACCATACTTTTCAGCGAACAAATAATATTTCTCTCTCACAATAAATCAGTATAAGTATCGATATAAACCAAATTGTAGGCACTAGTATTGCTACCAACCAAACCGGTCTTTCTCTCAACGAGCATCTTTCAGTGAACTGAGGGCCCGTCGTGACAGAGATTATATAACCCTAACCAATCTTAGCTTCTTTTTTGCTCACAACTATATATACTGATACGAAAGCTGGTGAACAGAGGAATCACGATCCATGGGAAAGTCTCAGACGGCAAAATAACCTAGTGCTGCGACTTGCGGTGTTCCGACTTCGGAAGAAGTGACTACAAGTAAGTAATTCAAAGCCACTTGAAAGTTTTATTTTGAACCGGCACGATAAGGTCCAATTTAGGACGGCTTCAACTCCCTAAAGAACTCCTGCTTCTAGCGAATTTTGTTCACTACGGTATGGAGCTTTTTTTTCTCTCTCTTTCGGAAATGGACTAAGAGTCTAAGTGTGTTTGGTTTGAGGAAAATGGTGGATGGGATATGGCCATTTATGGATTTCGGAATATGGATATCCATATTGTCCATTTGTTGGATGGGTGGGACGAGCTATTTTTTGTTTGGTTGGATGAATAAGATTGGATGGGATGACAATACTTGACTAATTATATCTATTATTTAAAAATAATAACAGCTAATTATACACTAATAAATATGCGTCAACACTAATCTTGTCCCTATAATCACTAATTAAAAATAAAATATATTAATTAGCACTATACTACTCTAAGTGTCACACAACACATGCGCTAATCAACATGTGGATAAGCTCATCCGTTAGATTTCTGAGGGGCATGATATCCAGCATCTCCCCAGAATATTCCCCTATTATAGATATTCAGGTTCAGTTTGTTCATCCAAACAAACACCATATATTCATGAATATCCATGGAACCAAACACACCCTAGGTTAGACTCGTCCAGCTGCTCTATAGGAACCAGAGAAAAAAAATGCCAAACTAGGCCGTAAGTTTACTACTTGCATAGTGTACACTGTACACTAACAACTTTGTTTAATTCTTGAGGTTAGGTTTACGAAGACCATATAAATTTCACCGATTTTCCAATTTGTTATTTTCTTGCAAATGATTCATGAGTTTGATGTTAGTGAAGAGTCTTTATCTTTTCGTGACTCGGGATTGAGCATCTAAGGTTTTACTCTGTCCGTTCAAAAAAGAATGCAAATCTAAAGTGTGATAAAGTATATATGTAAAAGTATTAAGGTTTATAACATCAAATAGATATTATACGAAAATGTATCTCATGACAAATCTAGTCATATTTGATATCATAAATATTGATGTTTTTGATAGTTAGTCAAACTCAAAATATTTTAACCTGGTCTTGTACTTAGAATTGTATTCTTTTTTTAGACGGAGGGAGTAAAAAAATTAACTTATCTTCTCTTCACTGATAACTAGGTCCTCACAATATGAGCAAACCTTATTTTTTGGCTTTTAGCAAGAAATGCATTTGGAGGAGGAAATGAAGATCTAGCTGCACCAAGAATTTTGGCTTGTACAGCGGAATTGATATTTTCTGACAGGAAAAATGTTTTTGGTCAAATTTGCTCCCTATGTTGAACCTAAATAAGAGCTAGTTTTGTTTCGTGTGGAGTAAATAGTATGTCTAGGTTTCTTTTAGAACTGTGGCCTGGAGTATATAGCAGATCAACAAGAGAAAGAAAGCCCGTGTTTAGTCGGTGGAAAGTTAGAAATTTGGCTACTGTAGCACTTTCGTTTTTATTTAGCAATTAGTGCTTAATCATAGACTAATTAGGCTCAAATTATGCAATTAGTTTTTTTTTCATCTATATTTAATGCTCCATGCACGTAGATCCAAAAATTTTTGGATTTTGGCTATTGTAGCACTTTCGTTTGTATTTGACAATTAGTGTCTAATTATGGACTAATTAAGTTCAAAAGTTTTGTCTCGTGATTTCTCACCTAACTGTGCAATTAGTTTTTTTTCGTCTATATTTAGTACTCCATACATATGCCGCAAGATTCGACATGACAGAGAATCTAAACATGCCCTAAACTTGGGCAAAGCCAGAAGGAGAGGGACCACACGGACCTGACCTGTTGTAGTTGTAGCCTTGTAGGACTGCTGAACTGCAGATCATAGCCACAGGGCCCAGGGGAATTAGAGAAGCTTGACTTAGCATAAAGCTAATATGGTCTACAGTTTAGGATAAAGTGAGTGATTTATAAGTTGTAATTTGACTTGCTATAGTTTTTAATTACACTTTTGATCATTAAAATGTGTTATATTGTTTTTTTATATGATCATAGGTAAGTACTTTTGGTTACAAATCTAACAATATCAATGTTGTATCTTAGAAATTATACAACCAAATCATCGATTAAATTTGGAGTCCTGATATGCCTGTCCACCTTGTAAACTGGGACCAAGGGAGCATTCTATCAAATCTAAATAAAAAGAAGAGAAGATGATATCGTAGCAAGGACCAAGCTTGGAAGCTCCTAACCAACTTCCGAAAAGTAATAAAAAAAAGAGAGTCTCGTAGCCATTAGCTAGTTTAGGAAGACAGGCCTGAACCATGAAGACGGAATAATTGATTTCATCTCTCAACTACCACCGTAGGCTCCATTAGTTAATTTCGTTCTTAAACTTTTAAAATACTATTTTAGTCCTGAAACTTTATGTCTAATTAGGTTCAGTTTGATTTTAAATTATCAAAATGACGGATGCCACAAACTGTGTTTTTGCAGCTCAATTTCAAACATGAACCATCAAAGTTGTTGTTTCAATTCTCAAACCTATTCTTTTCAGCCCAACTTGATCCCTCGTCCTAGTAGCATGCCACAATGTTGTGATCTAGCAACACTCGCAAGCAGAGATGGATGGTCGGCATTGAGATGTTAGGATTCACACGGGTGATGCGACGGACTGCATGTGGCACACGGAGTTGAAAGCCACTACGCGGACGTCAACTCCATTGGAGGTGACATGGCCTGCAATAGTGTACGACGAGATATGTACAGGACAGCGATGATGGACCGCGAAGGGCTATAGGCGGAAGTAGGCACGGTAGCGGGCACGACCTGTAGTCCTCTCAGTGGCGACCGTCCATCTTTGATCACGAATGGTGCTAGAGATGACGAGAGATATGCAGACTGTTCGCTCGGTCGTATTTGATTTATAAATCTTGACTTATCGGTCAATAAATAGTATTTCTTTTACATGCTAAACTAGTCAACAGTACTTTCAGTCATGTTTTATAAGTCAAACCAGCCCAAACGAACAGGACGATGATAGTGTGGCATGTCATGTAGGATGAGAGATAAGGTCAAGCCACAAGGAAAGTTTGAAAGCAGAAACAACCACTTTAATCATTTATAGATGTAAAACATCCGTTCCAGAAGGCATCTTCCACCTCCATGTGACAATCATATGAGTTCGTTCGTGGGTTCATCGGTCATCATCATAGCCGGCGGAAAGAGAGATCGATGGAAGAAATAAAGCGCTCCCGAGTTCCCCAGCCATGATGGCCGCCGCTTTGATTTTGGCTAAGCCTCGCTCCATGAGGCCACCCATGGCCCATGCGGTGCGGCCCATGCGCGTTGATCGATCGCGCATTCATGTCCGGGAAACAACTGCTCCGCTTCCTGCTGGTAGTGGTAGTGGTAGCATGCATGAGACCTGATGAGCCGCCCGGAGAGAATAGATCAGATGACGCAAAAGCTTTGCTCGCTTTTCATGGATGCATGATGATTGATGACACAGAGGTAGCCTAGCTTGTTAGTAGTACACATTGCACAATGATTGGTACGGTCAGTCGGCCACTCTTTCAGTCTGTTCGCTTGTTGGTTTTAGCAAGGGCTTATCAGTCAGTCAATAGTGTTTTCCTCTCACAATAATCCAACATCAGTCGGGCTTATCAGCTCTGCTTGTGGCGGTCAAGAGCTGGATACATACCAAACTGTACGTGATACGTGGGATCAGAGGCCGGAGCTAAACTACACAAAACACGCGCGTGCATGCATGCATGCCACTTGATGGAGCATCTATCTATCTATCCACGGAAAGGAAAGCTAGCTGGGTTTTGCATATGGATTATGGAGCCATCGTCGTCCTCATGCCCCCGGTCACCGGGCAGTCCATGCGCATGCATGGAGACGTGGTGCCAAGTGCCCCCCAGGGCATCACGCACGCAACGCAATGGCACACAAGGAGGCGGTTGGTGAGCGCGCGCCGGAGCCTGCGATGAACCCCGGGCCCCTCCAACCGTAGTGGCCCTCTCCCCTGTTGCCTCAGGCCGGCCTCTGCTCCGCGCGCGCTCGTGTGTACGTACTCTGTGGCAGCTGCATGGCTGCGGCGGGAATTTGATGACATATCGC